>NC_051186.1:15043029-15150882 GCF_013339695.2 Rhipicephalus sanguineus
CTTGTGGTGGCACCATAATTTGCGTTGGCAACACTGCGGCGCAAAGTGCACAGCTACTTCGTGCGCAATGAAACTGGGTTGAACCTTTCTACCATCGTTAAAAAAAGAAGAAGAATCCTTTCTACGACGTGGCCAGACAACTTTGCTCATGTGGCCAGACAAAGCACTGGACGCGCAGGGCAAAACTGGATTTCCGGGAGATTTTCCTATTACCCGTACAACCGGGAGAAACGTTCAAAATTCGGGAGTTTCCCGGGTAATCCGGGAGACTTCGCAGGTATGCAGCACTGAAGACACCGCAGGTGTTTCCGCCGAAGTTTGGAGCGAGCTGGCAGAGTTCCTGAGAGCTATCGACGGATCGACATTCGACGAGTTCGTCAGTGCGGACGATGATGTCGCCATCATGGGTGAGCTACAAGATGAGGACTACGTTGCAGACGTCGTGCCGACCACGAGCCAAAGCGACAGCAATAAGGAAATTGACGATGGCCCATTGCCTACATCCTCCGAAGTGATTAGTGCACTTGCGTTGGTCCGGCGCTATTGCGTGATTGTGGAAGGTTGCGGCCTCAGCTGCTCAGACTCGTTGGACAACGTGGAGGCGTGCGTGCTGTCGCAGGCAGCGAAGTTGCTGACACAGAAGAAAATCCATGACTATTTTGTTCCAAAGTGAGGCACGCAAGTAAGCCACCATATTAATAAAGTACTTTTCTTATTGTTATGTGCCTTTGTGTCAAAATCCTATAGCGGGCCTATATCGAATTATGCCATATATCGAACTAATAAACGTTTTTTGGCGAGTTCGATATACCCTGGTTCGACTGTATTAATCAGTGGTCGACCGTTCATGCGCTTACCGTAAAGGTGCGAAATTGGAAGTTCTCTTCAGTAATATATACGACCGAATATTTGAAAAGGAACGAATGTTCGAAACTTCTCGAATACACGGTTTTCGAATCCAATACGAATATTGCAAATGTAATATTCGAAACTTTCGAATATTCGCACACCTCTACCATACAAACATTGCTGTGCGGCGCTGTGATAGCGGCCTCTTTGAATTTCTGGTCAGCTTCATCCCCTAACACTTCGGCATTGCGGCAAAGCTGACTTTCAGACTCTGCTACTGTCGCAAACAGATCGACTCGCGAAAGCGCTGGTTCGAACCTACGAGATGATAAATGCAGCAGAGGTGGGGGCTTCAATTATTGTCTTTCAGACCTGCAATTTAGGCAGAAAGTCAGAAAAATCGGACGCTGAAGGGTTTGAGCATCCGAAATTTCGGACGTTCTTATACATTGACGTCTATGGGGCTGGTGACGGTGCCGCGAAAGCGTCCAAATTTTCGAGCATGTCCGGAAAATCGGCAGTTGACTGTATTGTAGTGATTACCAGCTGGTAACCGTAATAGCCACCATAACTGCGATGATGTACAGCAACATGGCATATAGCCTATACAGTACAGACTGTCTGGCTTCCATCTAAATACATGTTTTTCATTGGCTCTCTACCCAGACAGAAAAAAAATAAGTGGTATAATCTGTCATTGCTTAGACTCATGTAATGCTGAAGCAGAGCACCAGGCATGTTTTGAGGCTATTATTTAGATAAATTGTTGGTTTTGATGCTGCTAGGACTACCGAGGCGGTGCCGAGCCATAAAAGTGGTTTGATGTCAACTGAGCAATGGCGCCACAACATTAGCGCCGGTAGAGTCACTGAGCGGCGGTGATGCACGGACAACGCGAAATGCCCTGAATGCCTATAACTGTTTACTGCGCCAGTAATTTGCTGCTCCACTTAAGAGCGGTACGTGATGGCCGCTGAAAGTGTGTTAACTGAATCTCCGGAGTGCTATAAGTCAAAGATCCAGTATTTTCTGAAAGAAGCAAGGTTAGTAGCGCTAAACGTGTTTGGTGCGGTCAAAAAATAACTCGGCGAAAATGCCAGTATGAACGCTGTTATCAAAAGAACCGCGTTACTCACAAATGCCAGCGAATACTCCCTGTACAAGTGGGTTTCTCAACATCAAAGAAACAGCGAGGGGGTGTTTCCGAAGTGGTTTTTGCGTGGCAGCCGACAAAGCAGGCGAGCCGATGCCAAAAAGACGCCGAGCCGATGACGCGGCACAAATGAACACGTCTTGAGGGGCTTTCGCCTTTCCCATTGGCTAACAAACCCCGCAGCTTCCACAGTGCTGCAAAGGACTACTGAGATGGAGTATAGAAACAGGCTCAAACAGGCTGCAGACCGCACAACTCATTGACAAGCTGTTGAGATCGAACTGGCGAGGCACTTTATTTTGACCATTCTTTGCCAGGGAGAAATAAAAGTCGCCTTTTTCACGCTGCATGTTGTGTTATTTATAACCCCCCCACTCCCCATCCTTTTGTCTCCCTACAAGGGGTCCCTTATCACTTCCACCAGACCACAAGGAGTCCCTGAAACATCAATGGCTGAGAATCAAAAAAGATTAGTAAGAAGCACTCGCAGTCACTTGCATTTTCTTTTTCAGGTGCCCCTGCCATGAAACTAGAAGAGATAGCAAACACGCCTCTCAGATTGCAGTAAATAAGGCAAGTAAGGGCATTATCACACCTTTCAAGGAGTCTAGCTTCTCGGGCGTGAGCGGTGGCCTTGCTTCTGCCCACGTGCCTTCAGGCGTGCGCGACCTGTAAACCGTGCCGGTGACGCTGTGCTCCGACAGCTCTTTGGTCGTCCAAAAGAGAGAAGCAGCCACGGAGCAAAACCTCACGTCCGTAGGAGAACGGAACAGTTCATCCCAGTCTCGCTTCTTGATCCATTTATCTCCACCTGCATAGACCTACAGAGAAATATGAAAGAGCATGTGAAGTGCTGTACGAAATGATGGTAAAGTGACTTCAGTATATATGGAGTGCCAGGCATGTTTATGAATGGAGTAGACAGGATGAGCAACACGTTGATGAACTCAACTTCGGCTAATGGTTGACGAACTCAACTTTGGCTCAGTGAGCCGGAATGAAGCTCTCAAATACAGGGCACTCTCGTTAAAGGGACACTAAAGGCAAATATTAAGTCGACGTTGATTGTTAAAGTAATGGTCCAGAAACCTCGTAGTGCTACTTTTGTGCCAAGGAAGTGCTTATTTTGAAATAAAATCACGTTTTAGTGGTTCGCATCGCGTTAGCGCACTTCAAATCACCCGCCTGAAAGCAGTGTTTCTCACGTCACTGCTGCCGCGCCTAACATTGCCCGCCTTTACTGCCGGCGGCGTGCGCCATTCGGGCATCCGGCAATATCACATGCATGCGGCATTTTGTCGAACTTTCTCTGTCAGAGCGGCTTTCATGAGCGCGCAAAACACACGCGGCAGTACGCGATACCGAAACTACCACTAAGACGCGACAGCGTGAGCGAAGCAGGGTGCCGGGCGAAGCGCAGTACGGCAGAAACGAAACCGTAGCACCATGGCAATGCAAAAGAGGTTCTTTTTTTCTATGAATCAAGCAGAAACGAACAAGGAGCATTTTATTACATCTCTTGAGGCACAGAAGGTTCTTTTTTTATTGCAGCTAGTTTGATTACAAGTGATTAATTGTAGTCGAACTCTCTCACATCATCGGGATCATTTCCAAAATGTGCCGCTTGTGGCGCTCATTGTGTGATACATTTAGCTTAATTTCTCGGTAAGTAGGGTACTGCTGTTGATAATATTGCCGTTTTAGACGTTGTCATACATTGAGCTTTCACTCTGACATAAATTGTTATTTGCCTTCAGTGTCCCTTTAAACGGAACCTGAAGGGACCAGGAACATATGTTCCATTTAACAGGAGTTCCATTTACTGAGAGAGGAACGGGGGTGCGGAATTCTAGTACGAAACAAATCATATTAGAGGCAGTTGTTCCATTTAATGGGACACTAAAGGCAAATATTAAGTCGACGTTGATTGTTGAAATAGCGGTCCAGAAACCCTGTAGTGCTACTTTTATGCCAAGGAAGTGCTTATTTTGAAATAAAATCACGTTTTAGTGGTCGGCATCGCGTTAGCGCACTTCAAATCACCCGCTTGAAATCAGACTTTCATACGTCACTGCTGCCGTGCCCAACGTTGCCCGCCTTTACTGCGTGGCCGCCGACACTATAGCAGCAGCAGAGCGAGAGTAACGGGACCCACAGCAGCAACAACGGCCATCGAAGCTTGCCGCAATCGCCGCAATGGATGTGGACGGAGAACTTGACAACGAGACATTGGCTCGCAACGCTGGGCTTCTATTCAGCGACTTGAGCCCCGATGAATGCGGTATGCTGGTGAGGGCTCGCAGTGCCGGCGTCGTTGCATGCGGCATTTTGTCGAACGTTCTGTCAGAGCGACTTTCACGAGCGCGCAAAACACATGCGGCAGTACGCGATCCCGAAACTACCACTGAGACGCGACCGCGTGAGCGAAGCAGGGAGCCGGGCGAAGCACAGTTCGGCGAAAACGGAACCTTTGAACCACGCGCGCCATTCCTCATGGCAACGCCACAGAGGTTCTTTTTTCCATGAATCAAACGGAAACGAACAAACAGCATTTTATGACGGCTTTTGATGCACAGAAGGTTCTTCTTTTATTGCTGCTAGTTTGATTACTAGTGATTTATTGTAGGCAGACTCTCATACGTCATCGGGATCACTTCGAAAATGTCCCACTCGTGGCGCTCATCATGTCATACATTTAGCTTAATTTCTCAGTAAGTAGGGCACTGCTGTTGATAATATTGCCGGTTTAGAAGTTGCCCTACAATGAGCTTTCACTCTGACATAAATTGTTATTAGTCTTTAGTGTCCCTTTAAGCAGCTGTTCCGTTTACTCAGATTTTACTGTACTTGTGCTATTTGGGGCTAAAGATGTAGAGTTGCGAGTAAGGAAAGAAGGAGTGATGATGGAAACACTTGGCACTAATCCGCTTAGCCCCAGGTTTGTCCTGTTACCTCCTTCAGCATCAGCTGCGTCGCGTACTGCATGTAATGAATCGCCAAGTCTCAATGTATCAAGGCAACAATCAAGTTCATGAATGTCACGGGTGTCCAATTTCTGCAAAGGCATTGCCACTGAGTCCCGTGCCTTTCATTTGAAGGAAGCGGATTCTGAGGACCACATCTGGGCACTATCTGTGCACTGCGATGACTGTCAGCAAGGTGGTTAGGTACTGGGGCTTTACCTTCCAGAACCGCAGTATTCGAAGTGCATTTACACTCAAACCTCATTATATAACAAAGTCGAATCTGACAGGAAAGTAAGTTCGTTATATCCAAAAATTTGTTATAAACGTATATTTGTAACATTGTATATATGACAAAACTATTCTTAATTTACTTCGTTATAAGCAATAATTCGTTATATCCGTGTTCGTTATATCAAGGTTATGGGGAGTGCCACAATGGAGGGCTGCAAAGTACTGATATGAACCACCTACACTTCTTGAACGTGCGCCTAAGTCTCTCTACAAGTACACAGGTGTCCTTGCATTTTGCCCCCACTGAAATGCGGCCACCGTGGCCAAGAATTGAACGCACCATATTTTCTCACATATAACCCGATCAAAAAAACAGGAAAATGTGCTTTGAAAACTCAGAGGACGCTTGAGCTTTGCCTTCAAGAGTAGAACGCGATAGTAAAATCAGGCCCTGTGCGCATCGCTTTCTCAACTGCTAGCCTGGCTTCGGTTTTCGGTCCATGCCTGAACCGTGCCTCAAGGAGGCAAACGCCTGTGCGCATAAGATTGGCCGCTTAAAACTATCTTAGAATGCCTACTGCAATTACAGTTATGCAGTGCCCACTACGCCATAATTGTTCCTTTTGCGAATCAGCGAAGGGCCCGCTACACGTCCATGGGGCGACACGCGAACCTACGCAGCTGCTCACTTCGTTGATGCTTTTGCTGCTGATGATGATTATCAAATATGTCTGAGCGCTTTGTAATGGGTGGGCCTTTAAAACCCCACTCGTTGCGCAATTCACATGTTTTGACGCCTGGCCGCTTCTGCCATGCAGTATTACATGCTTTAAGGAGACTCCTGCCACTACATGACATTCATATAGCGCTTTTTTCCAAAGCAGTTTCAAGCAATGGCGTGGCCCAGTGGTAGCACACCTGCTTGCCATGCAGAAGGCCTGAGTTCAATTCTCACTCGAACCGAAGATTTTTATTGTGTATTTTATTTGCATCTTTCTTGGTTTTTCAGTCACAGACAACACTGATTTTTGCTCGCAACCAACGACTCCGACGCCGACACAGGAATTTCTGCGAAACAAGCTCTTTAACGCTATCGCGTTAAAAGTGGGGGTGCACGTTATATGCAGTGGCGGGTTATAAGTGAGAAAATACGGTATGTCCTTGAGCTTAGCAGTGCAACACCAGCAGGTGGCTGTCTAGCTACGCTACTAGTTGTCATTTTTCTCTCGTCAAGGCAATCTGCCATTCATATCCATGATTTTTGACTGTGCAGTTGTACTTGAAGTTATCACAAGTCGCAGACTCAATCCATGCATTGTTACGAGCTATCCTGCGAGGATATTGTCACGTGGTCGTGACGTCGACAAGGACAACAGCCGGCATGTTCAAGATGAAACCCTTTATTTGGCCGAACTTGTGGCCGGGAAATGAAAACTCAAACTACAGCAATACACGCTGTACACTGATAGCGGCGAACTGGGCGTCGGCCGTCGATAATCTGCCCTGCGGTAAGGCACGTCGGCATTTATACAGGCAGCATCGAACATTCGAGCCTTATCGCTGGTGGCCGCGTTAGCTCGAGAATAATCTCGATTGCTCGCGTTTGCGCGCTCAAGCTTATAAGAAGATTCTACGATAATCTGGAAGGTTCCCACACTTTAAGGCGCGGCTTGCGCAAGGCAGCGGCTATGCGTGTAACGGACTAGTTACATAAAAATGACAAAAATAAGCGCGCGTCACAATATTGTCATGTGGTGGTGATAGTGAAGAAGGCAGAGAAGTCAGGCAGTTAAAGACAAAACACCCTGTTGGGTGAACTTGTGCCCAGAAAATCAAGTAACACTCGCAATACAATGATATCGGCGAGTACAATCGGCGACTGTTGAATAATCTGGTAGTAAGCAGATGAATGGATGGAAGAACTTTATTGTTTGTCCGGCAGATTAACGGCCCGGGCTCAGGTCTTCCATGTCGGGACGTCAAGGCCTTGCGTCTCCGCCGCTTCACGGGCCTGCTGGACTGCCCAGAGTTGGTCGGCGAGCTTGGAGCTGCGCAGAGCGGCTTCCCACCTCGCCAAGAGAGCATCGGGATTAATACATTTGGCTTTAGCCTCGCATTCCCAGAGCATATGCTTAAGTGTAGCTGTGTCTGTCTGGCAGACCTTACAGATGCTGGTGTTATAGATCTTGGGGTATATTCGGTGATACAGCAGTGGATTAGGATAAGTGTTAATTTGCAGCTGTCTCCAGGTAACTGCTTGAGCTCTGCATAGATTGCCATGAGGCGGAGAGTCAAGTAGGTCTTGGTCAGTTCATTGTATCCCATAAGTCGATCCCGGCCCGCGAACTCTAAGACAAGGCCAGCTCCTCCCGCATGGGTTGTTGCGTCGCGTGCGGCGGAGTGCACTGCCTCGTTAAGGTTGGGGAAGTGCGGGCAGACTTTGCTCATATGGGCGGAAACCAGATCAAGGTAGCCTGAGAAACATGGCCGGCATTCGCGAGTATACGAAGGGCTTCGATCGAAATCCTACCCTTAGCGAAATTCCGTACAGCTGTGCGCGAGTCGCTGAGTACAGTCTGAGTATCAGCGTCAGTTATGGCCAGAGCAATGGCCATTTCTTCAGCTACCTCCGGGTGTCGAGTCTTGACACTAGCTGCGTGCGTTGTCATTTTCTCTGTGTTGATCACGACGATAGCGAAGCCTCGTCCGTCCGGATAGCGCGCGGCTTCAGTAAAATGCGCGTTCTTATCGGTGCAGTATGCTTTCAGTAGAAGTGTAGCTCTGGCTTTTCTGCGACCTGGGTTGTAAATCGGGTTCATGTTTCTTGGCACCGGGGTGACTTGTATCTTCTCTCTTATCCCCTTAGGTATGTCTGCCTTGTCACCATGCTGTCGGTGATACATGATGCCCAACTCTTGTAATATATGCCTTCCCGTGCTAGTGATGGTGAGCCTTTCGAGGTGTGAAATTCTTTGCGCTTCCGCTATCTCGTCCAATGTGTTATGGATCCCCAGTTGGAGTAACCTCTCAGTGCTGGTGGATTCCGGTAGGCCGAGGACGACTTTGTATGCCCTGCGGATGATAGTGTTAATCTTATTCTTTTCGCCTTTATACCAATTGTGCATAGACGCTACATATGCGATGTGACAAATGACAAAGGAGTGGATCAGCCTGATCAGGCTGTCCTCCTTCAGTCCACCTCTTCTATTTGTGATCCTGTTGAGAAGTCTGACAGCGTTCGTGATCTTGTGAGTGAGTCTCTTTATAGTTTCAGCATTCACCCCGTTGGATTCGATAATCATTCCAAGGACTTGGATGCGACTGACAATAGGGATGGTGCCCCCGTCTTTGGTCTGTAATTGGATCTCTTCGTTTTCTCTTGTTTTAACGAAACTTTTGGGAGGCCTGCCCTTGAGGGTAGGCCGGTACAGCAAGAGTTCTGACTTTTTTGGAAAACATCAAAGACCGGTGCCTGCCAGGTACTCCTCGACTACCTCAATAGCATCCTGCAGGGCCGTCTCGATCTGTCCGTCGCTACCCTTTAAAGGACCAGATCGTGATGTCGTCTGCATATATTGTGTGATTGACGTTGCTCACTGTTTGGAGAACGCGTCATCTTTTTACATGAGTGATTGAACATTCCACCATTTTTGCTAGTGCTAATGTTAGCTCTAGAATAAACTTGACTGCTCGTGTAATGTACGCAATCTCGTCAATGTAGTCCACGGTGTTAGAATAGGTTAGGTGTACCGACGTTCCGCCTCTGCCACGCAGCCTCCTCGCCGAACATGGGGACGCGCTTCGCGTTTTTTCCAACAGGCTGCGCTGGGTGTATTGAGGCTTCAGGTCAGCCGCTTCAACGGGGGCCGCGTTGCTTACGAAGCTGCATTTGCGACAACTCTTCAACTGCTGGCCGGTCCTTTTTTATCAGGGTAACCGCACATATCAATCTGATTTGAAAGTAAATGCACAACATCAAGAAATTCAGTGGCGGTAGCCAACAGAATGAAATGCGTAGGAAATATAGCATCTGCGAACAGCGATAATGAGTTTACAGGTGAACACAAATTTCAAAAATATTTTAGCTCGTGCACAAATAAGGCCACCGTGGCAAATTGGTTGAGGCCACCGCGACAAACTGGGTTAATAATAACATCTGGTGTTTTACGTCCCAAAACCACGATATGATTATGAGAGACGCCGTAGTGGAGGGCTCCGGAAATTTCGACCATCTGGTGTTCTTTAACGTGCACTGACATCGCACAGGCCTCTACCATTTCGCCTCTACAGAAATGCGACCGCCGCGGCCGGAATCGAACCCGCGACAACAGAACACCGTGCCCACGACCTTCGGGTCAGCAGCCGAACACCTTAGCCACTGGTCCACCGTGGCAGACCCGAACTGGGTTAGTCAGAAAGAAAAAGGTATTCCCTGAAAAAGAAAGCGGGGGTGAGGGGGGTTGACGTCTCTCTATATGATGCTTGTAAGAAGAAAGCAACACACTTGGCAATGGTAGGTTAGAAATTCCTTTCATGGGTTGTCGTTGTGCATGCACCATAATCGCATGGATTTACGCAGCCGCCCACGGTGTTAGTTATTGTTCAGCCGCCTTTGAAACGTTTACACGTGCTGGCTGGCGCGCGTTAGTGAAGGTTAACGTCCGTTTACCGACCAATCCATCATGACTCACCATGTGCCATTCTGATTCTGCCTCTTGTTATTCGTGACAGACATGCTGTTTGTTGTAGTAGCAGAAGTAGAACTTTGTAACCTGCTCTGGGTGCACAAACGTGAAATGGTCGTCCCCGCTTCCTTTTCAGCATCCTAACCATTTGCTTTCCAGGTTTTCTTTCGGGAATGACAGGAATTGAGAGCGACACCATATTCCGTGACGTCACTGTCTGACCCGTTAAAACTAACACGCCAAACCAGACGAGGCCCCATTCGTGCACATACGTTCGCCAGTTGAAACGCCTGCCGCCTAAATGCTAGCCTATTTGAAATAGCTTATCCTTGTTCATCGTGTCCTTATTTACACAACTTATATTGTCCAGATGGGCAAGAAGTGCTCTTTGCCGCGATGCATCTCGGGCTACAAATCGTGCACGGAGGAAATTTGCTTTTTCGCTGCTCCGAAGGGTAGTGACCGCTTGAAAATGTGGCCACTGCTATTCCACGGAAAAATCGCGAGTTGCAAACAACAAATTTTGTTTGTGAAAAACATTTTGATGCGCGATTTGTCGCCAAATCATGGGAAGCGCTATTTAAAAGGAAACGTTCTTGTGAGGAAACATTCTTTCGTATCATTTAGCCGCACCATACAATACTCGAGTTAAAGCAGCTTGTTCAGGCAAAAATATGTAAAATTCGTAGATCGTGCCAATACTGTGATAAAATTCTTGGCACACCTTAACGTATATATCTTGCAGTATATTTATTTTGAATATGTCAAACAGCGGCTTCGTAGTCATCGGCCACAAGCTGTCGCCCACTTTTTCAATTCTGTATTTTCCGACGTGGGAGCAGCGCGTCACCTGCTAGTGCACGCCCCGAAAGACATAAATAGAGTTATTTTATTCCATTACATCAAAGCATCCGTCTTCTCGCAAATGTTTACAGAAATTGCAAATAAGCGGTTCGTAGTAAAAGATTCTGAAGGCTCACTTGATCTCATATGCGAAATGCCCCTTAACATGATACCTGCTCTTTAGTTAGTTAGTTATGTGGGGTTTTATGGCGCAAAAGCAGCAATGGCTATGATGCGCCAGACACTAGGTGGATTTTAATAGGTTTAAGTTAGGAGCATAAAACAAACTTTCGTTTACATTTTGTTTAAGAGACCTGTAGCCTCAAGAAACCCAAGAACGTCCTCTATGGGAATGATTGCATTTTCTGATAGCATTAACATTGGGTGGAGAGGTGTTCGTGTTTTGTAGATTTCATTAAAACAATCGTGTCTTCTTTTTTCGAAAAGTGGACATGTTATTAAGACATGATTTACGGTCAGAGGTTCCTTGCAATGCTGGCATTGTGGCTGGTCTTCTCCTCGCAGTAGAAAATTGTGGGTTAGGTGAGTATGACCTATCCGCAGGCGACATAGTACTACTTCGATGAAGCGCTTTTGGTGACAGCATGACTTCCATTCTTGTCAAATAGGCTTGATAGTTTGAAGCTTGTTATGCACTTGAGACCGCCACTCTTTTTGCCATTTCGCCCTGAAGGATGTCCGGCATCTGTTAAAACAGTCTCTGAATGGTATATTTATTTCTGCTACTCTATTGTGAACTGCCATTGCTGCTACTCTGTCTGCGTTTTCGTTTCCTTGGATGCCAACGTGGCTCGGTGCCCATACTAGACGGATTGTCTTGCCATTTTTCTCAGCTGTTTCTAGCATCTGTAAAATGTCCCCGAGAAGCGGTTCGCTTTCTGATTTTGTATGTAGGGCTTTTAATGCGCTAAGGGAGTCAGAGTATACTACTGCCTTTTTGTGGTTTCTAGCTAGAATTTCTTCTAGAGCAATAAAAAGAGCATATACTTCTGCTGTAAAGACAGACACAAACTGCGGCAGTCTGATGGAGGATTCTAAGTGTTTTGATACAACGGCACTTCCTGTGTGTTCTTGTGTTTTTGAACCATCAGTGTAATATTCAGAATGTTTGTCATATTTTTCTTGTACCGCTAGGAATTCCTGCATAATGTGCTCCCGTGGAGTTTCCTTTTTCCTTAAATGAGTCAAGGCAAAATCAGTGAAGTGTGAGAAGTCCAACCATGGAGCCCGTCGTTCCGGCGTTCGCGCTACGTTGAGCGCCTGATTTGGTACTTTATATTCGAGGCATATTTCTTCAAAGCGTAGGAGAAGTGGTCTTATCGTGTGCGGTCTGTTGTTGTACTGCATTCTGGTATTGATGTGAGAAACAATGGTGTGGCATAGGTGACTTGGTTTCGATCGAGTTTTTAACACGTACGATACTGTCAGTAGCGCTCTTCGGTGTTCCAGGCAAGGCTCGTTGCTTTCAGCATACAAACTCTCGACGGGTGAGGTTCTGTACGCCCCTATCGCCAAGCGCAATCCGTGATTATGTATTGGATCAAGACGTTTGAGGTACGACTTCCTTGCCGACCCGTAAATAACACAGCCGTAGTCAAGTATGCTGCGCACGACTGAACGGTATATGCGTAAAAGGCAAATTCGATCTGCACCCCAGTGTTTCCGCGATAGCATTTTTAGGATGTTAAGTGCCTTGTTTGCCTTCTTTTTTATGCTGTTCATATGAGCGATGAAGTTTAATTTGCTGTCAAAGACTAGGCCCAGAAACTGGTGTTCTTGTTTGAGCGGTAGTAAGCTACTGTTTAGTTTGAGAACAGGATCCGGATACAAGCCGCGTTTTTGCGAAAATAGAACGGTAACGGTTTTCTGAGTAGAAAACCGAAAGCCATTTTGATCTGCCCATTTAGTCAGTTTGTTGATGGTTAGCTGGAGCTGTCTTTCACATGAGGATATGCTTGAAGCGCGACATGCTATTTGAAGGTCGTCGACATATAGTGAGTGCATGATGGAGGGCGGGATTACTCTATTTACTGAATTCATTTTGACGATGAAAAGCGTGGTGCTCAATACGCAGCCCTGCGGCACACCGTTCTCTTGGACGAAAACACGTGATAACGTGCAGCCCAGCCGTACCTGAAAGTTGCGGTTTGATAGAAAATCCGACAGGCATTGGAGCATTCTGCCGCGGATTCCTAGATTCGCCAAGTCTCTCAGTATACCATACCGCCATGCGGTGTCGTAGGCTTTCTCCAGGTCAAAAAAGACTGCTAGGCAGTGTTGCCTATGTAAGAATGCTTCGCGTATTGTGTGTTCGAGGCGAACAAGATGGTCGTTTGTTGAGTGGCCTTTCCTGTACCCACACTGATGACAGTCTAGTAAATTCTCTATTTCGAGGGTATATGTTATACCCGTGACACACGGGCATGTTTGAAAGGCCATTGAGCCGATGGCCATCGAAACGCTACAACTCCATCGAACTCGATGGAGTTCTCGCGTTGCCACACGACGGTTTTCAACGGCCGTTGACTGATTCAGGTGTTTCTCGCAAACATTTTGTGGCGCTGCTAAATCTTACTTTCGTTTTCATGTCGTCATAAGTGGACTAAAATAAATCCACTTAAAAACACACATTTGTGCGTTGTCTTGTTCTGAAATATAAAAAAAAATGTTTATACATAATTATAAGTGCATTATTAGTTATAAGCAGAGTTGGTTATAAGTTTGTTGAACAGGGAAACTGTGGCTACGTTATAACCGCTTTACCCGTCCGGCCGCTTTTCCAGGTTTGCGAAGTTTACCACGTAGTTTTGCCCGGTTTTGCGGTTGCGTGTATTCATTTCGTTTCATTGGTTTCATTACGTGCCTGTTCCGCCATCATGAGTGACCGTGAAACAGATGACAAGGCCGCTATGGTGTACTGCGCGGCTGCGGGATCGAATCGGCAAAAGAGGAAGCCGACGCCATCGAGAATGAGCTGTTGCTCGTGAACAATTTGCTGACGACTATGGACGCGGTGACAGAATGAAGCGTGAAATCACACAAATACTTTAGTAAATAAGTTACAACGCCCATGCACACTACTTTTAATGCATACTCGTTAAATTTTTCCTTTTCTAATCATGAGTACGAGCACACTGGGAACGAGAGGGCGCGGTGACGCTGTTTCCGCTTCCGCCGCTCGATGGCCGTCGAAGTTTCAATGGAGTTGTGGAGTGCTCCGTCGACTCGATGGGCCACTGACTCAATGGCCTTCGAAACTGCCCGTGTGGCAGCGCGTGCATCCCCGTTGAGTCAATGGACCATCGGTTCAATGGCCTTCGAAACGCCCGTGTGACACGGGTATTAGCCTGATGTTTATTATGCTCTCATATGATTTTGCTATGCAGCTTGTAAGTGCAATAGGTCTATAGCTGCCCGGTGCCGTCGGTGGTTTTCCAGTTTTTAGAAATGGGACAATGATTGCCATTTTCCATTTGGTGGACATTATGCCAGTTTTCCAGATCAGATTGAAGAACTTTAGTAGTGTTTCTACAGCAGCTTGCGATAGGTGCGCGAGCATTGCGTAATGGATTCTGTCCGGACCGACCGCTGTCTTCTTCCCTGCTGAGAGCACAGTGTTTAGCTCTTGGAGTGTTAGAGGTGCGTTATACGGCTTATCTAAACCTCCTGTTAACGGTAGTTTCTGCTTTTCGGCTGCCTGTTTGTACGTAAGGAAAGACTGCGTGTAGTTAGCTGAGCTGGATATGGTGTAAAAATGTTCGCCTAGAATGTCTGCTTGCTCCTCTAGGGATGTCTGTGCACCTGGGTCTGTAAGTATGGGTATTGTGTATGGGGAGTAGTCACCGTTGAACTTTCGAACCTGGTCCCACATGTTTTTTGACGTGGTTGAGCTGTTGATTGTAGATATGTATTTCTGCCAGGATGATTTTTCGGCCTGCCTCCGGACATAACGCGCTCTCGCCTTGGTTTGTTTGAAGTTTATCAAGTTAGTGTAGGTGGGGTATCTTTTCAAGATACCCCATGCCTTATTTTGCTGTTTCTTTGCCTGTGTACATTCTGGTGTCCACCAGCAGTTTAGTTTCTTTCGCACAGTGTTCGATGATTGCGGTATTGCTTTTTCTGCTGCTGCGATTAGTACTGATGTGAGTTTTTCATTCATTTCGTCTATGCTCATTTCGGGTGTAAGTGCGTCTTCAAGTTTCGCGGTCTTCTTAAACAGAGGCCAATCCGCCTGTTGTAGCTTCCAGCGGCGCGGTTTAGAGCTTATGGTAGGAAACTTGGATGTCATTTGCACGATGGCAGGAATGTGATCACTTCCATATGAGGCATCGAGAACCTCCCATTTAAAATCATTAAAAATGCATGGTGAGCAAAAGGCTAAATCAATACAGCTAAACTTTCGTGGGCTTGGTGAGAAATACGTAGGTGAACCAGAGTTTAAAAGACATGTGTTGGTTGATAGAATGAAATCTTCTATCACTTGCCCTCTGTTGTCAGTTTTCTCACTGCCCCAGAGTGTACAGTGTGCATTAAAATCACCAACTAAAAGGAATGGTTCTGGTAGCTGCGCTGTTAAGTCATCGAGTTGTTGAAGGGTTACATGTTCATGGGGCGGTATATAAACTGAACAGATGGAGATGACTTTGTGGGATAAAACCGTTACAGCTACGGCTTCAAGGGAGGTATTTAGCTTGATTTCGCGGGTAGGAATGCCACCTTGTACAATTATGGCAACTCCTCCTGACAGTCGGCTGGCGTTCTCGCGGTCTTTTCGTACAACTGTAAAACCTTTTAAAAAATTGATGTTCTTCGGGCCTAAATTTGTCTCTTGTAGACAAATTGCTACAGGTGAAAAGTGCTCTATAATATCTTTAATGTCCCCCAAGTTGTGTATGAGGCCCCTACAATTCCAGTGTACTATGAACGCCATGATAGAATAAAAAAAAACAAAAAAAAACAAAAGAAACGCTGTATTGTTGTCAGGGTAGTGTGACTAAAAACATAAACGTGGGTGACAAGAAGAAATAAAAAAGGGTCAAGATAGAATCACAAATCGGTCATGTGCCCTTTCCCGGGGCACTGACTGGATGTCGGCTCCCTTTTCCCCTGCCAAGGGGGGTCGGGGGCACGACAGGTTGTTTTAGAGGCTTGCCGTTAGCAGCAGCCTCTCCGGACTCTTCTGTGTCTGCAGGGCATACTTCCATTGAGTCAGCACCACAAAGGTGCTCCTCGCTGGACGTGCTCTGCAAGGGTGTTTGCTTTTTTGTAGGGAGCCTTCCCTTCAGCACCATTAGTGAGGCCTGTGTGGTCTCTGTGCTGCGCTGGCTAGTACCAGCAGCAGCGCAGACTTCCAGGCCTCGAGTGGAAGATGCACATTGTGCACCTCCCGACTCTCTGCGTGAGGGCTGTAGTGCCGACACTAGGTCCTGCAGTTGGACCTGAGTGCTGACCGACACCATTTGCGGTACCCGCCCTCTCTGTACCGCTTGGCTGTACGAGCCCTTCTGGGCAAACTCTACTCGTTTTCTCGCTTCGTTGTATGATATGTTCTCTTGTACCTTAAGTGTGTTGACTTGCTTTTCTCGTTTCCATACAGGACACGTTCGGGAATATGCGGCATGCGGGCCCTCGCAGTTGATGCAACGCAAATCATTCGTACATGCCTCATCGCTGTGGTCGCTAAGACCGCATTTCACGCACGTCGCTTTTCCTCGGCATGACTGCGACCCATGCCCGTACCTTTGACACCGGAAGCACCTTCGTGGGTTAGGGATGTAGGGTCTTACTTTCAGGTGTAGGTATGCCGCGTGCACCGCAGATGGAAGGGTTGTACTCACAAAGGTTAGCACTACATGTCTTGTTCTGATTTCTTTTCCCTCCCTTCTGATGGTTATCTTGTGGGCGGAAATAACTCCTTGATCGGCTAAGGCTTCGGTTATTTCTTCATCGGTGCATTTTATGAGATCATTGTCAGAGATCACGCCCTTGGCATAGTTTAGTGTTCGGTGTGGTGTAACAGAGACTTCATGTTCACCTATCTTGTTTAGTTTCTTGATGTTGTTGCTCTGCTGCTCACTGTGGACTTCAATCAACAGGTCACCGGAACTCATTTTCCTGGCGTCGTAGTCACCGTTAATGCATTCTTTGATTGCTTTGGCGATTGGGAAAGGCGATATGTCCTGCATCGGTGTTGCACTCTTCGAAGTTATTACAAAAAACTTTGTGAAGTTGTTGCATTTAGATGTGAATTCTTTAGTTGCTTCGGTGCGACCCCGCTTTCGGAGCCGATCAGTTTTGGGGTTAGGGGGATTTTTATCCATAAAAAAAAGGTAATGTTCGGTAGTCATGCTGGCCGCCCACCTTGGAGCCCAACCTGGGAGTGTATGTCAAGCACTAGCCATACATAACTACTATAACCATACGTGACCAGCCAAGGAAGACTGGCCACGCATGGTTAACCCTAGCCACCAGGAAAAAGGAAGTAAGCAGAAGGAAGAAGCGGACAGGAAAGATCAAAAGTGCGAGAGAAAGGCGAAGATAGTAGAGTAGGATAGGAAGAGGTGACTGCCGATTTCCCCCAAGGTGGATCAGCCCGGGGGTGCCGTCTGCGTGAAGCACGGGCCAAAGGGGTGTGTTGCCTCTGCTGGGGGGCCTCAAAGGTCCAAGCACCCGGCGTCGGCTCAACCCCCAGGATCCCCTTTTCCCCGGACACGGCAAAGCCACGCACGGCTAGGCGTGGGAGGGGGTCGAAACCCCCCCGTTAGCTCGGGTCCGTGGTGTCGCTACACACCAAACGCCTGCTCGCGCAGACGCCCCTGCGGGGCCCTGCTCTTTATATGATGCTGAACGCATATACATTAATCAATATTTCGAGGGCAAATCAAGGGTGAATTCAACACGTGTCACGCAACTGCAGATTTACGTTTGTATACAAATGCGGGCACGATCGCCTAGGCCACGGTGTTGCCGAGGTCGAAGGTGGTGTTTATGAGCTTCACGCTGCATGCCGAACCGTCATGCATAAAACACTACTAAGTCTTTATATCTAACTTATGTATATGATATTACAATACCACACAATCCTCACAGGGCCTTGCGATATTGCTAGACACGCTAAAACACCGAATGTTAGAAGCATCAGATTTGTGCTGGGTATAGCCAGGTGGTCACCGTCCCGCGCGCGCCTCCTTTCGGCAAGAAAGGGAAAGAGGTCCCCGATTTCTCCTCATTCCAATGCGCCGTCGCTCCACCTAAACTATTCTAACACCGTGCCGTAGTCTAATACAACCAAGACATTTCCGAAACATTGCTGTGCAGCCTGCGCCGAGCAGTGGTAGCAGTTTTGTGGGTGAAGCCTGATCATATAAAAATAAATAAACGAGCATGCATGGCAATACAGAGTAATACCTCGTTCACTCCGAAGTAGTAAAAACTGGAAAAAAAATAGCAATAAACAGATTTTTGAGATAAGCAAAGTTGTGGAAATTGCAGCGAAGAGTCAAGTTCTATATACCGTAAAATGCCGAGCAAGCGCCCCCCTCCTGTTTTCCAGAGATCTGAAATATGCGCCAGTGACCGAGCAAGCGCCCCCACTCCCCTTCCTCCCTGCGGCCACTTTTTTATCAAGATGAACATCGCCTGCGCAAAAAAGAACTGCAAGAACGAGTACACTGAATTCGTATCTAAGGTTGTTTATGAAATTCTGTTGTCATGAGGCCGTTCGTATATTGGTCAAACCGGTCGCTGCTTCAATGGTTTGACAGTGACGAGGGTGAATAAAAACAGTACATAAATAAAGCATTTCATTTGAAACGTGGATCGGCATTTTTTATTTTTAGCGGCTCTCCCCCCACCACCTTGAATTTCGGTCCGGGACCGAGCAAGCGGCCCCCCCTCCAAATCTGGTCGAATTATCCTTCACCGTAGGGGGGCGCTTGCTCGGCATTTTACGATAAGAACTTTACCACTACTGACCAGCTTTTTCAAACAAGAATTATTTCTTGACAGAATAAACACCAAATAAAAAGTGCCGCTATGCTGTTTCCCAATAAAGCTGCTGAGCAGCAAGATAAGTGCATATAGCATCCTTTACTTTTTTAAAAATTTTTGTTCTGTTTTACTGGAAAATTCACATAATCTGGCTTGACCCTCAGTTTTCTGTTCAAACTTCCGGCAGGCTACCCTAGCTGAAAGGATCCAATTACCTTTCCATCCTCCCTGGCAGATCCTAATCTGGGAGTTTTGATGCCACCTTCAGCGTGTGCATATTTTATGCGCTCATGTTCCGATTCCTGTTCATCCATTGACTCAGGCTCTCCTGGAAGCATGAAGCAAGAATGAATATTTAATTATCAGTTTGAGGACAACAATAAAATAAATAAATACAAAATAAACTATACAAGTCACAGGTTCACTACAAGTGCAAAGCAATGAACGCGACAGCCACACATTGGAACGTTCTACGAAGTAAGGCTAGCAGATTTCGGAGCAATATCAATCATAGTAAAGATGAGCTTGGTAAATAAGCAGATGTGCCGTGGCCTGGCCAGGTCTGCATGACGAGGAAGACTCAATGGCCATGACAAACCATGTGTAGAATGGTGGCGTTGATGACAAGTGGTTACTGTGGTTACAGCATTTTAGGTCGTAAAGAATTAGATGGCTTACAAATGAGGTAAGACACGCTGCATCCCATCATACAGGTGCTCCAACATGGTGGCTACAAGATGATGTCAGCGAATCACATTTGATGCTACGGAACGCTGCCAGCATGCACGTGAGAACTTACAGCAAGGCCACCGCATGCTTCGATATCGCAGAGACACAATCTGATTGCTGCTGGTGTGTGTACAAGAACGTTCTTCTCCTTTCTATCCCCCTGTTGATGAAATTCATTTTGCTCCAAATTCAAGCATACTTCTGCAGAAGAACCACCGCACCCAACCACAATAGATGCAACTTTCCCACACTGACAGTGCTCCAGCAAACAAGTGCCAACATTCGTGCTGGCACTCGCTTGAACGCGAACTGAGTGGTGAAAATGTTTATTTATTTTACCGCCAAATGGCATTAGAGAGGGGGGGCTGTTACAAAAAAAAGGTACCGTATTTACTCGAATCTAACGCGCACCCTTTTTCCGGAAAAACGAGTCCGAAAATCGCATGCGCGTTAGAATCGAGTACCGAAAAAAAAAAAAAGAAACTCGGTTATCGTATTGCCATCGACATTTCAAAATGGCCGCTTCCTACGCGCCTTGGCCATTTCTGCCATTCGTTCAGTTCGTACGTGTGCTGAGGAGATTGTCATCCTGTTCTGCGTTCGCATCGATGGCATGGAAGTGCCGACTCCAAATACTCGACGAGTGTACCACAATGCCGCATTTAAAAGAATAGTTATTACATGTGCAGAGAGACGGACGGAAATCGGGCCGCATCGCGGTCGTGGAGTTCCCGAAACGTGCGTGCGAGACTGGCGCGAACAGAAGCAGAAGATTTTTTACAACAAAGCTTCACGAAAAGGTTTCAGTGGACCAAAGCAGGGCCGGTTTCCTGAAATCGAAGAGTGTTGACAGCGACAAGGGAGTTGTCCGACAGCGACGAGGACTGATCCATTACGCGACTCGTATCGCCGCCTAAGTGGTGACAGTTTTAGCGGCAAGGCCCGCTTTTTGACTGTGTTTTACTTTTTTGAAACTTCAGTTCTTTAAAACCGAAATACTTGTTCTTCTGAATGTGCGAAGTTTGACTCCTACGGACTTTTTTTGTTCTTTTGTCTCACGAAAAATGGGTGCGCGTTACAATCGATGTATTACTTTTTTTTTTTTGGTCGCAGAAAACGGGTGCGCGTTACAATCGAGTAAATACGGTAGTTGAACAAAAAGCAGCGAATACGGTTAGGTCGTACAAATAAATATCTTATAATACAATGTTACCGTATATTGCCGATTATAAGTAGACTCCGATTATAAGTCGGTCCCTTAACTTGCAACCCCTTCTAGGGGGAAAAAAGTTGACTCCGAACACAGCCTCATGGTGCGGCCATAGCTCACCAATAAGTTTTTCAGAAGAGGGAGTGATGCAAAGAAACATTTATTTGCCTGTGAAACATTGCTTACGACTCGTCGTTGCTTGAGAGAAGGATGCAGTCACGGTCATTGCCATCATGTGAGCCACTGCTGCTGCTCGCCATCAGAACGGGTGCCGGTGGCACTGAGATGCCGCACGTGGAAAACGCCGTGCGGACCATGTTGGTTGGCAGTCCATACCAGCATCGTTGAACTAGGTTTGCGGGATGCACATATCCTTCGCAACAGTACGTGCTTTTGCTTCAATATCATCGTAGCAAACACTCAGGCTCTTGCTTCTCTGGTCATGAACCCAATTTCGAACCGCCTCCTCAACAGCAGGGTATCGTCCCGACTTTGGTCCGCGAAAGGAACGGCGTGTAGCAGCGCACGCGAAGATCTTGGTCCTTTGTTTTCTCCATTCTTTCACGCACTTTTCCGACACATCAAACTTGCACCCTGTTTCAACGTTGCTTTCCAACTCTGCGTAGAGGATCGCTTGCCTCTTGAAAGCAGCGCTGTACTGCTGCTGGCGTAGCGGTGGCACCTTGCGTCCGTTTGGCAGCGTCACAAATCGTGCACACCACTGTTCGCAAGCGAAGCGAAATGCAGAAATGGCGAACAGGCGTGAGTGCAAAAAGACGCGAAGATGCTTGTGGGTGCATGTGACTGGTCATGTGGTTTAGTTCCCCGCGAAGTGTTGCCAGCCCACACGGTGCTGCCAGCTTTTCTGTGGAACGCCGATGGTTTGTCAACGAATCGTTTCTATTTTATGAAAACAAAACTGCAGGGCGCATCACAAGATAAATTCCTCTTTATTCACAGAGCATCGTTCGCCCTCTATCAAAAGTTTGAAATGCTGCTTTCGAGACCGTGTTTTCCAAGCAGTTCGCATTAATGCCGCGCGGCGGTGATTTTGAAACGCGCTCTGTAGTTTCGCCTCGAATGGTTTCGCTGTAGTTTCGCGATCGTTGTGGCAGATTGCAAAAATGTCCGACTCCGGAAGCGGCGCGCGTTGGGAGATAGCTGTTGCCGCGACTGCGCTGCCTCTGCGGCTGATGTTATCGATGCGTCGAATAGTAGGAAATCCCAGGACGACGACCTTTCGTCGGACCCCACACATAAGTCGACTTTACGATTCCGCGTATAGGTCGACTCCGATTATAGGTCGACCCCCAAACTTTGGAAGGTGATTTTATTAAAAAAGAAAAAAAAAACGTCGACTTATAATCGGCAATATATGGTAGCTAATACATTCATATGCTAATAAATATTAGCTCACATGAAGTGCATGAATAATAACATTGTGCATGAAGTTATCAGCCCTTTTCACGACTACACTCTGTGCTCGTCGCTTTGCAGATCGCTTTCAAGATAGGGCCCACAAAGCTGCGTTATGCCAGGCCCTAGACCCTTTGCGCCATCTTGCAGGCAGTTAGTGAACAAACCTCTGCAACGCTGAAGCTGCTGATGTAGCCCAGAGGTGTGCACACTGCCAACTATAAAGGATTTCTATAAATAGCTCGCCATTTGTGGAGGGGAGCCTATATGTGCCCGTGGCTAAATTGTCTTTGGCATCTCATCACAGATTGAAGGGTCGGTGATGAGACTCCAGGGTCACAGGCCTTGGACAAATTTTCTCTGGGATTAATCCTTCTTTAGCTTTTATATAACCATACATGCCCATACATGTACGGAACCTCACATTGATGGCAAAAATGTGCTTGCTACCGCAATGAAAAAAAAGTTCTTCTCAGAAAAGCTTGCAGTTGCTATTCTCACAACATGCATACGATGCATATAAGCATGAAGAGGACGTGTGCTAGTGGTCTGGCAACAAATGGCACACGACAGTCATGGGCGACGCTTACAACAGCTCACAGCTCCAACACAGGCAGAGCGATAAAAGAATAAAGCTAGAGTAAAAACAAGAACTTTCCAAAACTCCAATCTATCGAACATTCTCATCAACTGTGCTAGACAGAAGCCGTGGCATGCAGCTCGGAATGTGAGCCATAACAGATGAAATGATGGAATTAACCCAGTTAAACAGTCTTCCAGAGATGAGAGGAAAGCAGACAAGATAAACGTGCACTACTAGACGTGAAAACACAGTGAAAGGAACAGGAATGTCACAGCGAAGAAATGAAGCTCACATGAAAAAAAAAAAAAGAGAGGCGGCAGGCACGACCAGCAATGGGCAAGTAGCATTTGGAATGCCAGAATGCAAGAAATCAGTGTTATGTCTTAAGCCTGTTTCACATGACAGCAATTTTGATCCACGAGCGGAGCGGCTGCCGTCGTGGGAGCCCGAAAACAGGTTTTAAGAACGACCAGTGGTCGCTCTTAAAGGGACACTAAAGAGAAACAATGAATCGGTTTAGATCGATATTTTGTGCTCTGAGAACTCTAATATTGTTAATTTCGCCATTGTAGGTTTATTAATACAGGAGAAAATCAAGTTCAAAGTTTCATTTTTAAATTTTGCGCCGCAATCTTCACGCGTGACGTCACGGATTTCAAAGTGTATTTAGTATTGTATTTTGGAGCCATTGGCTCAACTATATCACCCCAAACTTGGTATGGTAAGTCTATGGCCCCCTCAGAGGACAACGTACCTCATTTTTTACCGATTAGGAACTACACAGTCCCTAGTAGGCGCCGTCAAAACATGTGACATCACTGCGAATGGTGTGGAAACATCAAGGTGGCGTCGCCACCCACATTTTGTTTTTGCGTTTTCTCGATTACTAAGCGTCTTCTCGCAGCAAGCGTGGTGTTTTTGGTATCGTGAAAGAGTACTTAACTAATATGAGAACAATCGTTTTGCTCTTTAGTGTCCCTTTAACTCCATCGGCGGAGTAGGAAAAATTCGCTTGCGACAGAGCGTCTGGCCAAGGTCAACCAATGGTACTGCAGGGGTGGAACCGAGGAGCGGGCGCGTGCGCCAGGAGGAACTCGCTTTCCTAGCAGATGACATTCGCTGTAACTAGCTGGCAGTGTAGAAGCGCCGTTTTTTTCCCCTTTTGTTGTTCTCTACTGCGCTTCCATCAAAGCAGACAAATCATTTGCATGTGCCATTTTGTTCTTTTGTATATTTATCGAATCGTGGCACCAACATAGGTCCGGACAGGGGGACCCTATGGCACTCTGCACTTGTTGATCGCAGCACATGTTTCAGTTTTTTTTTACTACTCTGGCCCAGCACATTCGAATAGTTTACTGCTTTCTTTTTTTTTTTTGAATGGTCATGTACCCTGAAGACGACAAATGCTGCCGCCTCTTTACTGGAATGCCCATAGGCAAAAAGAGAGATGAGCTCGTTCCCAAACCCACAATATCGTCAACTGGGCTGCTTGCACCCGGTTGCCGGCACAGACGGCGCACCAACGCCTTGCGGCATTCGAGAGAAAAAGCCACCGAAAGCCCTGTGAAAGCTTAAAACCACAAAAACCAATTCTTTCTTTTGCTTTTCCATGCCCAAGTGTATGAGCGTGCAACAAGACTTGCATGGTAAAAAAAGAAAGTTGGAACAGACATGAACGTGACTACTGAAGTTGTTTATTTGCACTCTGATACACTGCACATTTTCATCATTCAAGACTTAGGTGCGTGAAAATCGAGCACCGAAGTAGAAGGCTGGTGAAACTCACAACCCAAGCGCACCAAAACAAGCGAACTCGGAGAAAGGAAACCCGCAGGTAACAGGCGCTTTCTGCAACCATCACTGCACATCGCAGAAGTGCGCGCAGCGCAAAAGCGGTGCATGTGAAAGGAAGCCGCGCCCTGGTGCCGCTCAATCGCCGCTCAGTCGCTCGCATGTGAAACAGGCTTTAGGTAGAAATCCTTTTGGATGAAAGACAGCACTGGTGTGTGTCGCCGGCTGTCCTAACTGGCTACTAATGCATTAAAATAGAAGATGCCGCGTCTAAAGAAAACACCTGTCAGACAAAGAGTTCTTTGGAATGCTGCATTCTGCCCGCATCAGGATCCATCGAAAGTCTTCTAATCCTTTATCTTGTGCTCAGGATCAGTAATCCATTATTAATGAGCTCCCGTGGTGACATCACTTTATCCTAAGGAAGGAAGCATTGTGAAAAAAAAAAGTCAGTGATCAGTCTTTTGGACGTGCCTGATAATTTGGATGCCTTCATGGCACCACCACATACTCCAAAGAACAAATGTGCAGTAGAATCTCATTGAACGCAGCTTGAATGGACCAAAAGTTCAATTTACTGAAAGATGAACATGGGTGCATAATTCAAGCATGAAACCAATAATATTAGAGCCAGCTGTTCCATTCAAGCAGCAATTCCATTAAACAGATTTCTGTTCACTGAGTCTACTGTATGTATAAGGTCTACTATGACATGTAGGTCTATATTATGACTGAGTTTAACTGTATCTTGATAGCGTAAAAAAGAAAAACTGTTTAATCCATGCACATACTAAAACTAATTCTCAATATACCTACCTTCGGAAGAATCGTTGGGCTCAAGACCGGCATCGTCTTGTTTTGATGTACTGCCTGGGTAGAAATATCAAAGGAAGCAGTTTAAAATATATGTTTATATGTGAAAGTGATATAGCACTAACAAGTTTTTCCAAATCGTCTTTGTCTACTTCAACCCACACAGTATTTTGCCCGAGAGGATATCTTGTTGCATGGATACAGTAACTTCGTAGATGTGCTGTGTTCACGATGTGTAAGTTTTGCGTAAGCTATACGTGAGTAAGGCTTTAAGCGTAAAGTTATTACACACAGAAGAAAGCAGCAAAAGGGAGGCAGCCCGTTATAAGACATGAGTTTGTGACTGATGAAAATTGAAAAAAAACATCAATTTGTTACAGCAAGTCATTCAGCAAGGGCCATCACGGACCACAAACAGGGACATTTCCGGACCTTGAAAATGAGCTGGCTGATTTCATGAGGCAACTCTCAATGAACCACGTGTCTGTGTCCATCAAAGGAATTAAGATAAAGGCCTTTGAACTTGCCAGGCATCAAGGCCTTTCAAAAGAAACCAAATGCAATGCTAGATGGTATCGGATTACCTGGTTCATGCAAGTTGACTGGTGCGTTCCAGAAGCAGCTGAAGGCTTTCAAGGAAAAGCTGACTTCATTTTAGCAGTACGTCCTGTTGCGACACAATAACGCTTAGCAACTTGTGCAGATTGGCAACGCCGATTAAACTGCAGTCCCTTTTGATATGGTCAGGAACACCACAGTGGAGTCGACAGGGGCAAAAGTCTTGCAGGGCCCCTTTAAGCTTCACCATGGAGTGTGGAACGCAATCCACCTTTTTCTCGATGCCCCGGCGCATGCTCTCTCCCCTAGCGGAAAAGTCGCGAAATGTCTCCTCATCTCGGAGGCTGGCAATACCAGTTCTCCCGGCCCCTACCAAAACGGCAGAGGACAGCACAAGAAAATGAAAGAGGCGGATTGGGCACTGTTTGCATCGCCTTCTCATTCACATGCCCCGCTTCGCTTCTCGGTAGACACCTAAGCCATGCTGCGAGGACAGGAACGTCTGTGCGTGCAACATTGCCTGTCTCTGTTGCATTCGCCAAGAAGGTATACTAGTACAAATTGAGCCAAGGGCACGGTTCAGGTTTCAGATACAGCAGAGCTAGCGCATCTGACGTTGTTTACAATGTAACTCTTCCACAATGCCTACTGCAGGTACAGCTGCACAGCGCCTACTACGCCATAATTCACCAGTTTTGGGAGCAGCAAAGTACTCACTATGTGTCCGTAAGGCAATACTCACACCTAAGCGGCTGCATGCATACTTTGTTGATGTTGTGGTCGATGATGATAGATTACAACTGAGCGCTTTGTAATGGGTGGGCCAATAAACAACCCACTTGTTACGCAATTAACATGGTGTGACACCTGATATGACAGTATGGTTCTGCCACGCAATACAGTCGAACCCACTTATAACGATCCCACATATTACGATCTACCGGTTATAACGACCATATTTGGGTGCACTTACGATATTCCAATGCTAACCATTGAAGCTGCGTCCACATATAGCAAACACTTTTCAAAGCCTCCTACTTTTACAAAGAACACTATGGCGCATACGAAGAAAAAAAAAAGTTAAAACAGGCCTTCTAAAGCGTGTGAGGGTCGCGCGCTCGCGCGTGCCCCGCTCCTTGCGTCTACTTGCGACTAAGATATCCCAGATCGGCGAGCACCGCACGCAGATTTCGGGCGCTGCGAGCGAGGTCGCTCACTTTCCAGCCGTTTCTTCAGTGGCAGAATGGCAGTGAGGGAACAAAAAAAATAGAAGGCAGCATGAAGCCTTGCGGTCAGCTTTCGAACGGTAACCTTTCCTGACGCCGTTCCCTGCAGCTACGACCGCCTACGATGAACCAAGCGATGCCTTGGAACGCAAGAAGGCATAAATGCAAGAAGTGATGACCGCGATAACTTTCCATCGCATAAAAGTTGACTGCGTCCCTAAACTCGTCGACACCACAATGTGCCGCAAAAGGCCGTCCGTCTTCTTGATAACGGCAGAGTCCGGTCTATTGGTGATTGACAACTTAACTTCCGCGCGATTGCGGCGATGCCTTCGCGGATAAGCATCAGAAAAGAGCGAAGGTGAGGTGGCGGCCGTCGATGAACGTGTCATTATGACATAAAGCTGACAACCTTATCACAGTCATCTGTAGATACCTGCACTGCTGCGCATGTGGCGTACGCCGTACACTGTGCAGATTGAGAGCGCGCCATGCTGCCGTTCGCAAGTTCGCCGCCGCGTCGTGCGAGACCGCTTTAAAGTGCGCGTCACTTTGTAGAAACGAAAGTAGCTCGCTGTTGTTGAGCGGCGCGGGCACCGAGAAACGTCGATGCACTGACAGCAAGCACATACTGCGTGTTTGACTAGGTGACAACTCAAGTGCGCCGCGCATCGTCGTGCAGGGCCGCGAGAGCATCGCGGAGACGTAGAGTGCGCGTTGCTTGCAAAATGCTTGTTTTCGCCGAGTTGAACGAACAGGCTGCTCGCCGCACCCTTGCACGGTCCGGAGTGAAGCAGGCACAAAGAACGTACAAACGCGCGCATACGCCATACAGCAAGCGGCCCAGCAGTAACTCTGCGAGCCGAGTAGCAATGCGCTGCACGCAACTAGCCAGGGATGATCGGCTCCACGTGGCGGTACTGCGCTTCGGTGAAACGGTGTCAGTTCATTGCAAAGGCGGTTAATTCACTCGTGAGCACGTAGCGGGCGTCGCTTCACGACGCGAAAAGGCTTAGCTTGTCACCGGAGGGGTTGTCAACACTTAAATAAAAGTGCACAGAAAAAAAAAAAAGACAGCTAGGCCGCTAAGCGCACGTTTTTAAGGGTGAGCCCATATACAACAAACTACTGATATGACGACCACTTTTCGCGACACTTTTGAGTTCGTTATAAACAAGTTCGACTGTATTACATCGTTACCGCAGCTCCTTGCACTACCTACATAACGCCTGTACACATGGTGTTTTTTCCCAAGCAACGTCAAGCCTGGCATGGCTCTGTGGTAGAACACCCGACTATCCCACAGAAGGCTGGGGTTCGATTCTGGCTTCAACTTGCGATTTTATTCTTTGCATCCATTTCAATTTTTTGCTCATAGAAAAATACTTGCCTCTGTATATTGCGACTTCCTCAAAAGAGGCGACCTTCAAAATGATAGGTAACATGCAGGACAATAAAAAATCAAAAGGACTTTTATGCATTAACTTAACACGACTTGAATGCAACAGCCATCTTCTTTTCCTTCGCAGTCGATGTATTGATCCTGCCCCGCTACCTCCCGAAAACTTTCTGCACCTCACCTCGTTTTGCACTGCCTCCTTGATCGGTCCACCTCTGACTGAGGTACAATGTCGTGTGATCATGACATCATGTGATGTCATCACGTGATGATGATTTTTTGCATCCCTCGTCCCCGATGTCGCAGCACGCCGATGGTCAATTTTCGCATTTGATGAGACATCTAAGGCTTTCGCCTTAATAACAGAGCTCACACACATATGCATTCCTAGTTTGATTAGGCACGCATATACGCACTAAGACACCAGCCCCCCCCTCCCTTCCCCATTTTTTTCCCCTGCTATTCACATACTTTCCATCAACAAAAAAACGCCAGGCCTGCGCTGAAACCGCAGGACAGTCACAGCGAAAGCTGGAAGAGCGGCGTTTCTAGAGCCCGTTAAGATCTCTTGGGGCTACAATACAAGTACACTAGAAAGGTACGCACTACGCCACAAATCAAAATTTTTGTGAAGTTGGGAAGCACCCACAAAGCCATTATTCTTCATTCCATGGAGAAGCGAGGCACCAGCTACACGTCTGTAAGGCATTATGTGCACTTTGTTGACGTGACGACTGATGACGATGAAGAATTATGGCTCAGCCCTTTGTAATGGGTTGGAATCTTTAAACGGCCCACCAGTTATATAATTTGCATTGGGTGACGCCCGGTCGCTATTTCCCTCTCCCGTCATGCTGTATACGTTGACGTGGAAGAGAGACGGGGGGGGGGGGGGCGAAGAACTTTATTGAGACCCCGAAGTAATGGATCATGCACTTATGAGCTTCCTTGGCAACCAATACAAGTGCACTTGCGAGAAACCCACTACTCTATAAATAATTGTAATTTTTTAGAAGTAGGGCAGCAGGCACTGTGCCATTTTTCGTCATTCTACGGAGAGCGTTGGTACCTGCTAAACGCATGTAAGGGATTATGCGCACTTTGTTGATTCTGCGCCTGATGACGATGAAGAATTATGGCAGAGCCCTTTTGTAATGGGTTGGAAGCATTCAACAACCTACTCGTTGCGCAATTCGCAATTGTTTGACGCCTGGTTACAGAATTCGCGTTGTGCGACGCTTGGTGCTTATTTTAATCTTCTACCACGCTATATTGCATATGCTAATGTGGTTCCTTCCCGACATGAAGCCTGTATAGGACCTTTTTGCAATGCAGTTTCAAGCACCGGCATGGCTCAGAGGTTGAATACTGGGCTCCCACGCAGAGGGCCCAGGTTCGAACCTCGTTCCATCCTGGAATTTTTTTCTTATTTAGTTTTTTTTCTTATTTCGAGCGATACTGGTTACGGACACCGGCGGCGGCGGCGGACAACTACGGCGCCAAAAACGGCCGGAGAAATGATCTCATAACAGCTTTCGCTGTAAAAGAGGGAGGGTTTCCAAAGCACTCTGGGAAAGCTATCGGGGTTCCTCAAGGCCAGAAAGTTTGAGGATCCCTGTCTTTTGCCATTGTATAATACTATATATTTTCCATGGCAGTGTTAGGGTAGTTTTTTAGAAGATTTGTGGCACTGTCTGTGCAATCGAGATGATTGGTCAGAATTTGGGAGTCTCCCGAACAAATGAGAAGAATCGGCAAGTGTGAATTCTCCACCGAGCAATCTGCGTGCCACGCTTGCCTGTTTGGAATGCCAAGACCTGGCAAGGGGTCCTTTCTAGTCTTTGACCAAACTTCAGGGTCCTCTATATCTCCATTTCACCATAACACGACAATACGTTTAAAGTAGAACCTCCTTGACACATTCCTGTTTCGTACAAATCACCAGTACCAACATTCATGATACTGTTAACAGGCGAAACTGCTCAACGTTTTAGTGAATTCAGATTGTACGTTTTCCCAGAGAGAATGTCTTTTCCCACCTTTTTCTAAAAAAAAAAAAAAACGTATGGATGAGCATGGTGCTTTAACAACAGCGCAAAGGACGAGACTAAGAAATAAACAGACACAAATGATGGTGTACTTGCAACTGAGTTTATTGAAAGAAAGATTTTAGCTTTTAAAGCCAGATAACAAGCCTGAGTGCATGCTCATTGGCAAACACACTGGTAAGTACATAAAAACACAAAAGAACACACACAACACCTTCTCTCATACATGTAATAAAGATATAGGCCTGCTTAATTAGGGATAACGTCGGAATATCGCGTACATGCGTGCATGAGACAAGGTTTTTTGTGGTTTCGTTTGCTTTTATCTATTTACCAGTGTGTTTGACAATGAGCATGTGTGCATTCTCATTATCTGGCTTTAAAAGCTAAAAGCTTTCTTCCAATAAACTCAATTGCAAGTACAGCATCATTTGTGTCTGTTTCTTTCTTGGTCTTGTCCTTTGCGCTGTTGTTAAAGCACCATGCATTTCAACCAACTCGCCCAGTCTGCCATCCTACTTCAGTACAAATGAGGTTCTGCTATATTCTGAAGAATATCAGTCCGCTGTCATTTATGATTAGGCATAAAACGAAAAGTAACTTGCCATTTGGCACTTGCTCCTCGGCCACCATCTGTTCCTGAACAGCTGCCACTGGGACGTCACTGACAGTGGGACGGCCTGGGCTTCGTTCTGAAATGAGACATTCTGATTCACACTGACTCCAAGACGTGTCGCTAACAGAGATAATAACTGTTGGGGTTTAACGTCCCGAAACCATAACATGATTATGAAGGACTCTGTAGTGGAGGGCTCCGGAAATTTTGACCAGCTAGGATTCTTAAAACGTGCACCTGAATCTAAGTACACGGGCCTTTAGCATTTTCGCCTCCATCCATGTGGCCGCCGCAGTTAGGATTCGATCCTGCAACCTTTGGGCCAGCAGCTGAGCACCATAACCACTAGACCACCGTGGCAGGTGTCGCTAACAGAGATTTTTTAGCATGCATGCATGTGTGTGCACTCATTGACAAACGTGTATTAACAAATGCCAGTGACCACAGCATGTATGCTGGCATTAAACCCTCTAGGTACTTTGTTAAAATGGCCGATTGGGCGAGTTTTTAAGTATCTCTAGGTACATCTTCATGGACAAATGATCTATTGCCGGCTAGCTCACTGGCTAAAAATACCGTATTTTTTTTGCATAGTATAACCTGCACTGCATGTAACCTGCATACCTGACTAGAATCTTTTGAAAAATTTAATAATGCTACCTTATTAACCGCGAATTTCAACCATGCACATTAATTTGACACCTTGATTGAAATTACTAGCAAAGGTAACCGCAAAGGCACACGGGACACAGAGAAACAACACGAAGCGGTACTGACAACTGATCTTATATGCACTCAAACCTCATTATAACGAAGTCCCATCTTCCACAAAAATAACTTCGTAATATGCGAAAATTCGTTATAAACGTTTATTGTAACACTATCTATGACAACACTATTCTTCATTTACTTCGTTATAACCGATAATTCGTTCAGTCGATCCCGGATATATCGAACTTGGATATATCGAATTATTGGCTATATCGAACAGTTGAGAAATCCCCTTGAATTTTCCATGCAAAAGTATGGGGCTGGTGTGCACGTATATCGAACTCCCGCACAGCGAAACATCCGCTATATCGAACGCTGCCCCTCGCCGAAGCCCAGAAAGTGCATTTTTTCCTAACAACTATTGATCATTTTTCGGCCGCGTTCTTATAAGTTCCAATCCCTCGTCGCGCGCAGGTGACAAAATTGCGTTGCTCTAGTTCGTTGCGCAGCGCTTGTCAGTTCACCGGTATATTTGACGCGCGGTCCGCAGGTTTTAACGCATGGGCTAGTGTTTTTCAAAGAGGCTGATTGCCGAGGGCACCAAAATGAGGATTCGAAGTGACTTGGCAGCCTTGTTGTAATGTTTGCATTCCCTTCCTTGTCTGTTCGCGCACGATGGCATGCAGGCCCGCAAAGCATGGCTTTCGAGATCTGCAACCTCGTGACATATTTTTAGTGTTTTTGGTTTTAAACGCAGATCTCGGAGGCTACGCTCTTTTTTTCACATTTATCGCCAAAGTAGCGGCTGCCTTCTGCAAAGCCACAAGTGCCATCAATATCGCCAACATGTCGACGGTGGAGAAATGTTTCTTCGTGCAGCGTTGTCTCTTGCGGAATGTGTACTTCGCGCTTCGTTCTTGATAAATCGTCATTTGGGAGTCGAACTAAACATTATCCCGCTCGTAGCAATAAAAATGATGACCGGTGCTTGGAACGACATCAAGTAAAGCACCGTCGTGCACTGTTTCCTTACGGGCCTTGGTGCCAGGTGACGACTTTGGGCGCGTCATGACCGCCGACTACGGCGTACGGTGCGTCAGTGAACTTTGTGACATAGCGTTTCCGGGCGCCGTATCGGACAGCGAGTGACTTCATCGGTGCAGATAACTACGTAGCTGTTTCTGACTGCATCGATGCCGGAATCATAGCCGACGTTGCCGGTGCTGCGGAAATGGACCCGGGCGGTTTGAAGATGCCAGCCGCCGCTGCCACCGCTAAACCCTTTACAGTGTTACAGAGCTCGCATCAGCGTTCAGCGTCGATCACCGCTGTTGTGACGGAAGGTGCTGAATTTACTTATTTGGAAAGCTTCAATGATATTTACAATGACTTGATGAATTCACAGCGCGCAAGAAGCAAGACAAGTTGACGGACTTTTTTCATGTGGAATAAAGTGGGCTAACTTGCAAAAGAAGTTCTCGCCTTGTTCTTTAGCATACCGTATTTACTCGAATCTAGGCCAGCCCTGATTCTAAGCCGACCCCCGAAATTCGCAAGGCCAGAAAAGTAAAAAAAACCTATTCATTGTACTCGAATCTAAGCCGACCCCCCCACTTTCGCACATCGTTTTTTTGAAAAAAACATCGGCTTAGATTCGAGTAAATACGGTATGTGAGCGAATCGTCATGTTCGCACTTTTTAAGATTTCAGAAAACTGTCGAGGCCTGCAGTGCTTTAATTAAAGCCTTAAATACGCATATTTTGTATTCCGAATTATCGATATATCGAATTATTTCGCAGTCCCCTTCGAGTTCGATATATCGGGGATCGACTTATTCGTGTTCGTTATATCGAGGTTTGGGTGTAGATCAGAAAGGCATGTGCACCTTGAAAGAACAACAAAATAGGATGACAAAAAACGCAGGGCAATCTTCAACAAGAGTATGCAACAGGTGAAGACTCAGTTACTCAGAATGGACTTATGCAGGGCCCCTTTAACGCCATGGAGTGTGGAACACAATCTGCCTTTTTCACGACGCCCCGGCACATGCCCTCTCCCCTAGCAGAAAAGTCGCAAAATGTCTCCTCATCTCAGAGGCAGAGGAGCGGAGGAGCTTCTGGCAATACCAGTTCTCCCGGCCCCTACCAAAACGGCAGAGGACAGCACAGAAAAATGAAAGAGGCAGACTGGGCACCTTTCCACGTGATTCTAAGTTCTCCGCTCCTCTGCTGTCTTCAGGCGTTCATCTAACACCTGTTGTGCACTCTTGTTGAATGTTTTCCTTCGTTTTTGATCGTCTTACTTTGTTGTTTTACGGTGCACACTTGTTTCTGATCTATGAAAGCTTAGTGTTGTTTCACTAAACGATAAGTTGTCAGTACCACATGCCCCGTGTGCTTTTGATTACCTTTGCTAATCATGAATCACCAACAGGCCTACCCTACACTCTTATAAGAGAGAAATGACCGCCCTCATTATGCTTGAACATCGCAAAAAGATTTTCTCTCGGTTTCGGTCAATCAGTGCCACTCCCACGTCCGCACCCATGATCACTTTCAGTTATGGCACCCGAAATCTACAAATTAATTGGGCTGGTGCAGCCCCTTGCTTCAAATTACGCAGTGAAATTTATAATGAAAAATACAAGACCACAGAATTTTTTCGAATTAAGCGGGATCTATTAATAATAGAGGTCTAATTATTGAGGTCTTACTGTAGCTCCATTAGGTGCATTTAAGCTTCAGTTCCAGATTGCCCTGACGATACCCAACTTCTGGCTTTCCACAAAGCAATTGTAAAAAAGTTCTAAGGAAGGGTAACAAGGTGGCTGAGTTGGCATTCACATGGCTGCAAAAGTTCACTGCTACTCATAATAACATGACGCCTCTACAGGTAACTCACTATATGATAAATTTCTCAGTACAGTATAACCTCATTACAACAGACCTTCATAGTGAAGAGGATTTTGGTCTGTTGTAAAGGGAGTATGTAAAATCCAAGTTCTGTTACAACAAACTTTCATGTAAACACTGAGTGGGTCTGTTATAACCGGAAAAAATGACGAGTCACAAACATGGTCTTATTTTTAACGGGGGACCAAAAAAAAAAAAATGCGATTTTTGGAAAATCGCATTTTCAGTTTCTGTAGCCCATTTTCTGATTCCAAAATATCTTCAATGAAAACTATGTAGAAGTGCTATAAAAAATTTGTTTTGCGACTGCCGACTTGGCGAAAATTGCGGAAATATAAAAAAAAAAGTGTTTTTAAAAATTATAGCTCGGCAACGACGCAACCGGGCGCCACCATTTTGGGCTCGTCGTAAAGAGCATTTTTCCGTGTTCAAGTTCTCCGTTTCAGCTGGCTCCTCCATTCAGTAACAAGCGTACAAAAAGCACATGTTTTGGCTGCTTCTGCAGTAACGCTCGCTTCGGGATCGTCGTCTGCTGCTTGTGCGTCGCGAGGTCGTGACTGTCGAAAATTGCGCTACTTAGTGACGCGTTCGCACTCGTTCTGTGTTGACGATAATTCGGAACGCTTTACTTGGGCAGCTGCAAGCGGAAGCTCAATCATCAGATTACGATAGCGCGCCGCACTCGTCGCGAACATCACAGACGTGCGTAGAACATCGCAGACGTGCGACTAATAGCGTTGATTCGTTGGACCCGCTGTTTGAGGTTGTTCTTATCAGCACTTCGAAGCTTATGACGAAGACCACTACGGGACAACTCTTTGTACTCGCAATCGAGCATGACGTACTTTGAAACATCAGGCACCGCTGCCACGCACATCGCAACCGATCTTTCTACTAGATGTCGTGGTTAGGCCGAACTCCGTTCACGGTGCTGATGTACGAGAGAAATCCGAACTTTGCGGGCAAGAACATCGCGCTAGCGGACGTGCAAAAGCAAAGAAGCCGCAATGTCCTTCGCCGCAAGCAACGAATCGCATCGCCTGCTGGCTCCTCAGAACTGCGGATGGGCATTTTGCGCATCGGCAGCGGACTCCCCGGCCAAGCTCGCCGCGCAGCGACCGTTCGGAGAAGCGGTGGCAGCGGCTCGCAGTTTCGTGTGTCAGCGTCCCAAAACGCAACACCAAGCACGCTGCGTGCCGATTTTTTTGTTGCTACAGCTAGGCATAGCTGATCATTGACAGACCGGAGGTCGGCGGCCTTCGTTCTTAAACCGGTACGTCAATATCCACGGTGTGCTGCTCCCGTCCCGAAAGTATGCTAAGCGATGTTTGAAGTCGAAAGTTAATGACCGTGGTAGAAAAGTCCGCTCTAAAGCAGTCCTGACCACCTTGCTGGCCTGAAATTTTAGTCAATTATATCCGAATTTCCGTTGTACCAGAATCCGTTGTAAACGAAGCTCAATCAATGGAACAAATATGGAGGTTGGCATAACGCCGCAAATCGGTATGTAATATCTGAATGTCTGTTGTAAACAGATCCGTTGTAACGAGGTTATACTGTATTAGGCAGCAGATAAGTGCAAGCATATACTCACCAGAGTGGTCCCTGTCGTACTGCTCGAGTATTTCGAATTCTCTTTCACGACGCACCAGGTGCCTGAGCCTTTCTATAAGCGCCTTGTGCTTTCTTTTAAGTTGAGTGTAAGTGCTCCTGCAGACGACGTCCCCTGCTCCGGCTACCGTTGGAATGCAACTGCATTCGCCTTGTCGTTTCAGTCTGTCCACTTCTTCCGTCACTGCTTGCAGCTTGTGCTGCATGTCAGCAAGCGCACCACAGGGTCCCACTCCGTACTCGGCCAGGGCAGCTTCAATCTGCTGTTGCCTCGCCTGTTCTTCAATGTGTTCTTGGTCTCTACACATTGGAGTGGTGCTCTGAAGTTCAAGAAGAATGATTACAGTCGAGCATAGTTCCTAGATTGAAAGTGTAACATTGAACAAAAACTAACAGCACTAAGATAATAAGGTTGCACATTCGAATCTCATCTCGGTGCTCGGCTGCTGACCCGAAGGTCACGAGATTGAATCCCGGCTGCGGTGGCCGTATTTGTGGAGGTGAAACACCAGAGCTCCGTGTGCTTAGATTTAGGTGCCCGTTAAAGAAACCCAGGTGGTCAAAATTTCCGGAGCCCTCCAATACGGCGTCCCTCATAACCACATCATGGTTTTGGGGCATAAAATCCCAACAATCATTATTATTATTAAATCATATCGGGGTCACTACTGTTGGGAAACGTGGGGCCAGAAAAAGGGAAACGCCTAACAAAACACGTTGTGGAGCTACTTTGCAACACTTGCATACTTAAAATATTCCAGCGCTAAATTTTAAGAGTATATTTTAAGTAAGAAGAGAACCACCGTAGCAGGCTTATATAACGTAACACGCCTCCTATCTTTATTTTCCTGATCTATTGCAGTCGCTAAGCGCGCGAACGCTAAGGTCAGCACTCTAAGCTGGCACCAAGGCACAGGCTGAAAGTGCTGACCTTAGCGTCCCCACATTGTTGCTGTTAGTGGGCGCTACAATCATGAAGTGTTCTTTGAATTCTAGGATTTTGCATGCCAAAACCACAATATGATTACGAAGCTTGCTGTAGTGGAGGACTGCAAATTCTGACTGCCTGGGTTTTTTTCTAACATGCACCGAAACCTAAGCAGCACACGTGTTCTTGCAATATGCCCCCCATTCAATCAATGCCAAACCACTACTGGATAACACATATTTTGGTCGCCTCATGTTGGTCGAGCCTTCTTTAGGAAATGTTGTCAGATAATTGGTAGCAGGTCCCTTAGGCATGATTACAATCAATTAGTCATGCCGCTAAACAATTTAAACCCTGGTAGTTTGCTCTTTCCCCTCTTGTCAAGTCAACGATTTCCAGTCCAGCAGCACAGTTAGCTGTGGCAATTACCATTTCGCAGTCGTTTCTTTCTGCATCCACTTGCCTGCGAGGCCTCGCTGCCCTGAACATGGCCATTCCCTCCAATGTTTCTGCATAGCACAAGCAAATTTACTGAAACACTACGCACAAAAAAGACAACACAACACTGAAAGTGGTGGGAAAGCTGACAAGGGCGGGAAATTTTTAGTACAGGTGGAAGCAAATAGCTGTGCACTGTACGCATGCTTTTTTAATTTCAAGAATAAACAACAGTACAGCTTTCAACACCTAGACTATGGCCTAAATATACAAGAATTAGGAACAGAAATTGTCGCAGCTTCAGGCCCTCAATTTTTCCTTGAGTTGACACATTGCTGCGAGAGAGCCAAAGCCAATTGCAGGTGCATGCCGGCGCATTAAAGACAACATAAAAACCTCGCACAAGCTCCCCTCTATCCAGTACAATGCTAGACACATTCCATGTGTGCTCTTTTGCTCTGATTCACTCACCCTGACGCACAACTTCGTGTCTTCATTCAGTGCAAAGCAGGCAATGCTTCCACTGCAAAGGCGGCAAGAAGCAAAACAACCAGAGACGGAAAAAAGTCCATGCAGAATCTCCTTTGGGAGATGCCTAAGCGATGTGTAAGCGTTATATTTTATCGTAGGTAGCAGCGGTCCCTGGAGCGCCGTTTTCAGGTGGTATCGGCATGGCGTCTTTCATCATCTCTCTAGCACCTGCCAGCATTTTGAACGCTGTCCCATAGCATGCGCGTACTGTGACCCCTGAAACGCATGTATGGCATCAAAACTTAACAAAGCTTGAATTTTCCTGATGTGTACAGTCCTCGCTGTCGGCTCTTAACATTTTGTCCTGCAGAGGACACTTATTCCACTTCGGAGAAATTCAACGAAGCCTTCACAGAAAGTGTTACCTTGCTACATTTAGCTTGCACCGCAGGTACAACGTCAGGCGGATGGAAACGGGTTCAAGTGAGCCGAGTGGCCTCTGGGATCAGCCCATCTTGAGGCAGTCTTGTAGATCACGGCATAAAGCTGCCACTTTTGCTGGTTTAAAGCGCAACATTTTATTTAACATCAAGACTATAGATTTGTGACAATCTCTGCACTTCGACAATCGCTGCACTTCTTGCCAAAAGTTGAAAAATAAATGATTGTAGTTTATTTTTTATCATGCCCTGTCAATGTTGTGGCTACGTCAGTGTGTAAGGAGAGAGAGAAAAAGATCAGGCTCGCTTAGTCCCTGCTAAGGCGATGTGCTACTGAAGTGGAGTTCTCTTGTAATAAAGGCAGGCTTGGCGAATCCAAGAACAATGGCGGATGACACGACGCTATGCCTTCGGTTACCACTGCGCAAGCACAGGCATCATTCCATGTGTGGCATGGATCATAGCCATGCACTGCGTGAAGCGCCAGCTGTGAGCTTAGCTGTGCCACCGGCTGCACTCAGAGACAACCGGTGGCTCATTACCCTCTTGCAGGTAGGGCAAGCTGATGACGCTGAACGTTATGCGGTCTAACAATAATAATAATATTTGGGGTTTTACGTGCCAAAACCAAGATACGACTATGAGGAATGCCTTAATAGAGGGCTCTGGAAATTTCGACCGCCTGGTGTTCTTTAACATGCACAGACATCGCACAGTACATGGGCCTCCAGCACTTCGCCTCCATGGAAATGCGATCGCCATGGGCGGGATCGAACCCGCGACCTTCGGGTCAGCAGCCAAGCACCATAACCGTTACACCACCGCGGCGGACGTCATGCAAAGTACGTTCCGAGTGTGTGGTATTGTTCGCCTACGAATCTCGTGGGTGAGCTGAACACTACTCCACCGGAACACCTCTGCTCCGTGCCCTGGTGACACCTGATGCAGGACTTACAGGGGACAGTGGCCTAACCAGGGGAGTGGTTTTGGGGTTAGAAACCCACCCTAAATGTATATATAGAGAAGCGATAGGAATCATGTTACTAAAGAAGTTCGTGCTGTTTAACACAGATACCATTATTTCTCATTTCTTCAGATACCTCATTTCTTCACGATAATGCTCTGGGGACATGGTGCAAACAAAATATATTAGACAAAAACACTGGGCCTATTACAAGAATAGTGAAGGACCACGTACATATTTCTGCAGCATAATTAGCAGTTACATTTAATGATTCGCTTCTTTCTAACATTCCATTATCGATTGGAGGCGACAGCTTCTTCTACATGCAGCCACATTGAGAGCACACAATGTTTCTGTGCCCGGCATCTGAATAAGAAGTTATTACAACCTACACTACCTTAGAAAAGCACAGCCACAGATATTACAGAACTGCAAATAAGACCGATAAAATTTGTCACTGACTTAATCGCACATTGCTTACGCACAAATTAACAGATGGCTTTCATGTGTAGTATCTCCTTGTAAGATACAATGCACTAAAATTACAGCAATCTCTAAGAAAGGTGATAAAGATGATTTTATAAACTACCATCCAATCTCCATTCAACCAGGCTTTTCAAAAGGCTTTGAAAAAATCATTTTAATGCATGTAACTTCCATTCGCCGATCGTTACAGCATTCTAACCGACTTGCAGTACGGCTTCAGAAAAAAAGTCTACAGAGCTGTCACTGTTCCCGCAAAAAGAAATAATGCTTGAAATGTTTTAAACCTGCAGCTTGGTGTTTGGCATCTTTCTGGATTTCACGAAAGCATTCGATCTTATTAATCGCAACATACTTATTAAAAAATTGGAGCACTACTGCATTTGAGAGAAAGCTCTGTTGCTTATTTTATTGTACCTACAGGTCCACTTGCAGTTTGTTATGGTTAATGGTCACTCTTGTTCAGTCAAACCAGTTAATTTAAGTGTTCCACAGGGAAGCACTCTGGGTCATTTTCTTTCTGTTCTTTAGATTAATGACAATGTTAAGATTGATCATGCAGCCAAACATATAGTGTACGCCAAAGGTACTGGCCTATTTTTTGCTGGCTCAGATGTCGCATGCCTATCAAGTCGAGCAAATGAGATACTTCATTTAATTCACGCGTAGGCTACAAATAATGAACTGAAACTAAACCTTAGTAAAATTAAGGCCATTTTGTTTCACCTGTGAAACAAATTCTGTGCTGTCAACCAGACACTGCTGAGCAATTCCAAAGTGGAAGTTAGAGTTTCAAAATGCTAGGTGCGTTTTTCTCTAATAATTTGTCCTGAGATGCTCACACTAATTACTTGTTGAAAAAACTCTCAAACGTAATTGGTCGGAAGCATTTACATTGCTTTACATTCCTTCTTTCGGTACATAATATTTTATAGAATGCTCTATTTTCTTCTACGCTAACCTATGGTGCACTATTTTGGTGAACGACAAGAAAATAAAATATGAAAAACCTTCTTTTGCTTGAAAAGCATGCAATACGCATACTTTTTAAAGCTCCTTACCTAAGTCACACAGAGGGCATGTTCAAAAAGCTTAGGATCGCAAAGGCACGATGTATATACAACTTCAGACTACTTCGACAAGATAAGTTGGAAACAAGAAATGAACCTTTCCTTCTGAAATCACCGGCAAAGTTGACAAAAATGTTCCCTACATACCGCATTTTCCATCGCGAGGTATGGAAAGTTGACAAATGCCACACGACATATGGAAATCAAATGCTACGATACACATTGGCAACATTGTAAACGGGCTTGCCAAAAATGGTATGGACGTAGATTTGATGGAATGAGCTGCGAAGCACATTCGTACAACTCTGCATTGTTTGATCTTTCAGTACAATACAGTAATTGTGTTCATTTCTTTCAATTGTGATCCAGTGAATTTTGCACAGTATTCTTGTACGTCTGTGGATCTTCCTTTATGCACATATTTGTTCCTTGTTTGCTGCACTCTCTTGTAGTTATGATAAGCATTTTTGTCATTATTCTCTGCATACCGATTGTTTCTCTTGCATGGACATGCAGCCACGGTCTTGGTGCACGGATACAGTCGCGCCTTTTGTGAGGATTTTCTGTAGGTGCCAAAGACCTGACAAATGTTGAAAATTTGAATTGAATATACGGGAACACATACAAACACACACACGCACATTCCCCAACGGCTCGAACGAAAAGCAGTTTGTAAACAAGGTTTATCTTTCCGTAATGCGTTACGTACGATGCCGACCGCCTTTCGCGCTCACTCTGTGATTGCATAATACGTCTCCGCCGCACCATTATTTCGTGACACCCCGCCACCTGATTAAAGTAGTTTGTGCGTTATGCTCTGCGAGCGGAATACTCTTTCTACTGCTACCAGCAATACCGCTGTCACACGGTCACACTTTATCGCGATCGGGCCTGGCCCGGATAGAATTTCTTGATCGTGATTGGTTCCTTTACAAGAGCTGCAAAAGGGAGCCAATCTCTGTTGAGAAATTGGATTCCGATCGGATCTAATCGCGTCTAGCACTGCACCACGGGCTGTACTGCGGGTAAAACGCTAGATTTATGGCGGCGGTTCGCTTAACCGACTGTGCGAGACGAAGGAGTATAAAGCAGAATGTGCATCCATCGGCTTACCAGTAATGTGGATGACTTTGATCGCTTCGTAGAGCCTGTCCTTGTGGCACGACCGAACGTAGTAAGTCCTCGCACGGCTGAAGTCATTCACGTCCTTCGGATTAAAACGTTCCATGGGAGAGCAGTGAATACGCGTGTGTTCCACAACGGCGGTCTTGAGTGAAGGTGTGTACTCCACGTAGACGAACATGGTACCGCCACCACAGAGCACCTACAAGGATATCTCGCCGCTCGTCGAAAACAAAGCCGCCCGCCAAAAAAGCAAACGCACGTCGCGCACGTGACCATCTATACGTAGCCCACGTGACTGACAATATCCGGCCGCTCCCAGCCACTCCCCAGCCGTCCCCAGCCATGCTCCCAGCCGCTCTGACGCCGCCGAGGCCAACTGATCGGCGCGCCGCCGCCGACGTGTTCTTTCGGCGCGATCGGCGCGCCATTAAAATACGATTAAAAATTTTTTTTTCAGTAATGCTAACTTTGTTTGGCGCCTTCTGGGACCAGTAAAGGCTCGGTTCTTTCTTAATTCTGCTCACTAAGTGTGTGAAACAAGCCTCAATTTATTCGCCTGCCGCTTCAAGTTAAATTGAACCTGGTAGTTGAACCGCAACAACCTGGTAATTTATGGCCTTACTGAGGAATCAGATGAGGAGCCCGATAGTCTAGAAAACAAGGTAAAGGAAGGTATATTGAAGGATGTCCTCGGCCTTCAAATTAAATCCATAGAAAGAATTCATAAGATTGGCAATCGTCAGAGTCAACGCACTCGCCCGATTATTCTCCGACTTTTCGATTTTAAGGAAAAAACCAAGATTCTTTCGTGTTGTAACAAACTTAAGGGCACACAGATATCAGTATCTGAAGATTTCTCAAAGAGAATAGGAGACATTCGAGCTAATTTATGGCGTTGAACTGCAAGTGAAAGGGCAAACGGTACAAAGGTTTCGCTGTCATTTAATAAACTAAGAGTGAACGGGCGGACGTACACGTGGGATCCTGATAAACAAGTTAGATTTGAAATAACCAAAAGCGGTGGGCCCAATACGTACGGGACTTCCAGGCCTCGTCATCAGCACAGAATAGTGCAAGGGAACGCAGAAAAAAATGACAAGGTGAAAAGACTCAACAGATTTCTGCGCCGCTTTTGATTTTGTGTTTAAATGCTCGGGGTATTATTAATAAAATTGTAAAATTAGATGAGATAATCATATTGCATAGCCCAGATGTCGTAATAATTACAGAAACGTGGCTTCATGCCCATGTACATGATACCGAAATTGCACCTGCCTCGTATTCAGTGATTCGCACGGATCGGGACGGCCGCGGGGGCGGTGTAGCGATTGTGATAAAGAACAGTTTAACGTTTCAAGAAGAGAGCCCGGAATAGACAACCATGAAAGTGTATGGTGCAATATACAGTTTGATAATACGACCTTTTGAAGGTTCATGACTACCTACACAAAAGAATGAACAACCACTCAAAGCTGTTTTTAACTGGAGACTTCAATCTGGCTGGGATATACTGGGATACATTAACTATCGGCAACAGAGATTTAAAAAATTGTGAGAACCTGTTAGATATAATGTTTGGACTTTCTTTGTCACAGATTGTTAAAGAACCTACACGTGTCCAGGGAAATGCTCGTGCAGTGCTTGATCTTGCTTTTGTATCGCAGTCCATAACACCATGATTAAGTATTACAGAAGGAATATCAGATCATAAAATGCTCGTTCTAACATTCCTTAGCGTAAGTAGGAGTGCTAGCCGTAAGGCAAAACCATCTTGTGTGGCTTTGAAAGACTACAGCCGAGCTAATGACGAAACTATCATTGACTATCTAGAAGAAACATTCGACAGTTTTTCAGCTCAGATTGACGGAGACGTCAATGGTCCATGGGTAAAACTCAAGGAGGTTATAAGATACTGTGAAAATAATTTCATACCGATAAAAATTAAAAGAAGTAAGAGGAAAACGCCATGGATAACGCGGAGCATAACTCATCTAAAACGAAAATTAAAACGTCGACGAAAAAAAAAAAATAAATTCTGCAGTAACAACAGAACTCGCTTGCAAATTAAAGTTAGAAATTAAAGCTGCATAAGACTACTTCGTCTCAAATACGTTATCAAATTTCATAAAAAACCAACCGCAAAAGTTTTGGTGCTACTTATCGAAGCCAGATGGTGGGATCAGTAAAATAGAAGTGGCTGGCTCTGTCATAGAGGGCATGCGCATTGTGACTAATACTTTTAATGTCTATTTCCAATCCGTGTTCACGCGCTCAGCTATCACGCCGGTGCGCATGCCAGTAACCGACAACGGGAAAAGTGACCTCGAGATAACAGAACCAGGTATTTTGTACTTGCTTTTGCAGATAGACACGAAGAAATCACCCGGGCCAGATAATAAATATGTCAAATATGTTTTTGAAAAGATACGCGCAGCAACTGTCTCCCTTTTTGCAGATTATATTTTCAAAATCGATGAGTACAGCTTCTCTTCCCAAGGATTGGCTATGCGCTAAAGTAATACCGATTCATAATTAAAGAAGGCAATAAGTTACATGTGGAAACACATAGACCAATCTCATTGACAAGTTGCTGCTGTAAATTAATGGAACACATAGTAAGTAAAGCTGTCATGACGTATCTAGAACAAAATAACCTATTATACCCTAGGCAACATGGTTTCAGGAAAGGATTATCAACGATTACTCAATTATTAGAGATAACACACGACCTTGCCTCAATAATTAACTGAAATTTCTAAGCTGATACCATATTTGTCGATTTCTCGATGGCTTTTGATCGTGTCACGCATCATAAATTAAGTGAAAAGATCAGGTCCATTGGATTAGCAGACAGTATTGTGAAATGGATAGCAGCATATCTATCGAGCCGAACACAGTATGTTGCTATAAATAATTATGACTCTGATGAACTCGAAGTTTATTCAGGAGTGCCGCAGGGATCTGTGCTGGGACCATTGTTATTTCTCATTTACGTTAATGACATCGCTGATTGCGCAGAAGAGGGAGTAAAATTACGGCTCTTCGCCGATTACTTGGTTATTTACACTTGCGTGCAAGGGATCGATGATCAGCTCAAATTAAATAGTACACTCAACAAGATAGCTCATTGGTGTGACAAGTGGGGGATGGAAATTAATGTTAAGAAAACTAAATGCATGATAACTCATAGACAGACTATTTTTAGTTTCAATTATAGACTAATGGGAAATGATTTAGTACAGACAGACTCGGTTAAATATCTGGGCGTGACCTTTACAAGAGCCATGAAATGGAATGCTCACATAGAAAACACGTGCACAAAGGCCTTCCGAACACTAGGTTTCTTGCGAAGAAAATTATCCGCGGCTCCGTCGCATGTGAAATTAACAGCATATAAAATATTAGTGAGACCGATTCTGGAGTACATAGAATTGTGTGGAACCCGTACCAAAATGAACCTTGTACAGAAACTAGAAAGTGTATACAAAATAAAACATTAAGATTTGTGTATTCTAAATACTCTCGACACCAGAGCGTAACAGCACTTAGAAATCAAGCAGCACTGCCTACCCTTGCATGTCGGCGTGTTGTGGCTGCCATGAAGTTTCTTTTTATGCTTTATCACAACCACATAAAGATAAACAAAGAAGATAACGTGCAGCCACCGCACCGCCACTTTTTCAGAACATGTCACAGTAAACACATCAGGCCTCATCAGACCAAGTGCGACACGTTTAAATTCATTTTTTCCGTGGGCTATTGAAATTTGGAACGCATTACCAAATGAAATTGTTGAGTGTCGATCTGTGGAAGAATTTATCGCGAAACTGGAACCCTTTCTTGATTGTACATAGGCATGTACTTCGAAATATAAATGTTTGCAGGAACTTGTGTAATTGTACGGTGCTTCTTGAGATGTGATGATTTTTTCGCAATATTCTGTGATATTTTATTGACTATATTATGTTATCACCCTATTTAAATTGTATGACAAATGCAGCAACGTTTCTTATGTTGATTGCTGGAATGGTTACTTGCTAAGCTTTGTTTTGTTTTTGCTTTGTTATCCAACTTTCTCGTTCATAGTTTTACTATTCCCATGCTCAAGTGTACCTGTTCTAACCACTTCCTGTATGGGCCTGTACAAAGGCCTACAGTATTGTTAAATAATAAAAAACAATAAATCACTGGACCACAAAAAGTTGTGAGGTGTTATGGTGCCCATTTTATTTAGCGCAATGGAAAGCTTACCGGTGAGAGTGTCTAATCACGGAACGGTAACATGGAAAACGCCATGAAACATGTAATCAGAATTTTTCAATCTGCGGCGAATATGAAGTCGTAAACACAAGTGAGAACCCATGCTGCAAATATTGAGCGCGAGAGCGGTTCGTGTTCGAGCGCGGCGGTTTGCTGCGCATGCGTGCACTCCGCGCGCATGCGCCGCGGCTCGACATGTTCCACTGGTTACCGCGAAGGCAGCGCCGCTTCTCCCTGTGCAACTCCTTTTACCTCGTAAGCAGCACAAAATAGAGCGGGGGTAGATAATAATATCCATACTCTAATTTTCAAGACTAATTATGGCGCGCATGACAGCATGAGACTACGTGACTACGCACAGCAAAAAGTGATCGACTCTACAATCCAGCTTCAAGGCTCTTCCGCTAGGCTGCGCGACATACCGGTTTTTGTTACCTTTAAACACAATTTAAAAATATAAACCCTACTCACAACGCGAAAAGGATGCTGGAATCTGTCGCTACATTTCACTGTCTTTTTATTTTTACCAGGATCTAATCACACGTTGAGCCCTTTAAAGCCCGGCATAGCGTTGTATAGTATAGCACAGCAAGGAGGTGGGAGAGGGTAGTGAGGGTATATATACACATGCAAAACATTTCAGTTTTGCATGTGTATATATATACGCGCACACATACAAGCACACGCACGAATATACATAAAATATGGTTGAACCTCTCCCCCCTCCCCCGAAAGGATCTCTGGCTACGCTAATGCAGTGAACACATTACAAAGTAAGTTACAAAAACAAAAGCCGCGTACACATCACATTTTTTCTTCTTTTTTTGCTCTGCCCTCTCCTTTCCGCTGACGGCTCTCCACGGTCTCGCCTTTGCCAACCGCTCGCGCCATGTCTCTGCGGCGGCGAATGCTCGCCGGTATGTCCCACTTCACGGCTGCTAGCGGTTGTTTCCGGGAGTTGGTTGAACTAGAGGACTAGGTTGAACCCAGTGGGGGAGGGGGGGCGCATCCTCCCCCCCGGAACTTTTTTCTATTAAGAGATACAAAGCACAATATGAGACTCGACCACATTTACCCGCCCGCACCCCATGTCGGATCAAGCACGTTCCACCCCCCCCCCCCCCCATTCCCCCGAAAAAAATTTCTGCCTTCGCCACTGGTTGAATCCCATAGTTCCAAACAGCCAATATCGCGTGGTAAACAAGGAGGGTGGTAACATGAATAACGGATCTTGCTCCCGGGAGCAAAACTTGAGTGTTAATATAGGCGCCAATTTTTAAAATAGGCATTTATGGGCATTTCTAAGCATTTAGGCACAAACGCCAAAGATAGCCATTTATAGGCACTATAAGAACACTATAAAAGCCAGCCTCTAATTCATGCTCATATATCAAAGTGGTGCGATAGGAGCGCAAGGAACAAAATAGGCATTTGCCTAAAATCCGGTCTGTCATGAGGTCAACTGTTCACTCAGTCTTCGCACGCTAGCGCGAAGCCACCCCAATTTTTATCGTGACAACTTGGGTCGTTCAGCTTTAGTCCACAGCCAAGTTTACTAAAATTTTAAACATTTCCTTTAACGGGGCCAAAATACGATAGAATTGCAGTTTAAGTAGCGTGATGTCGCAGAGGGTAGAGTACAGGCCTGCTTTCTAGGAAACGCCGATTTCGTCCAGTGGGTTTGATGGTACGTTCATCTGGACCCTTTGACGTACTTCATATGAGAACTGCCAGCAGCGACTACAGTGGAGGGTATATCCGAGCGCGGAATCTTGGGTTTAAACTAGCTACCACCAACAGGAAAGAAGGCACGTGTTTTCGATTCGAACATCTATTCAATACAACATAGTTCCCAAAATCTTAAACCACAACAGAGATAACGAAGGCCTTATGTTAACAAATCGACAGAGAATCATCCCCGGGAAGAGACTCGCGCTCCGAGCCAAGCAACAGCGTCCGGAATCCTGGCTTTCCAAGACTTGTGCTCCTTGTCGCCGGAACACTGACGCGCGCCACTTAGCACTGCGAGCACGCCTTGGCCCCGCAGCGATGCATCTCCAGTCTCGCGCTTACATGGCCGCCGCTTCCGACGTCAGCGAGACACGGCCGTCGGCACGCGGAGACTCAGAGCTCGCGAGGCAAGGCAGGTCCACCTTTCTGAGCAAGGCAAACGCAACTCCCCGAATGGTTCGTCACCATGGTAGCGTCGTCATCACTGCTACCACGCTAACCACGAGTCTCCCACTCTCGCTGCCCGTGTACCGACGACGACGACGACGACAAAGACTCCTCCGTCACGTGCGCCGAGTCAGGGCCGCGACGAGCCATGCGCAGATGGACGCGCGAGTCGCGCCAACGGTACGACAATACTGACGCGCGACTCCCGTCGATTTAGGGTGAACGAGCTGGACTTTGGCTCAGCGTGGCCTCTGCGATCGGCAATTATCGGCGCCGCCGCACCCGCAGTCTCGTAACCTCGCTGCATGTAGGAGTGGTAGCGGGCACGTTCGCAGCCGCGGCGAGGCGATCGAACGACGCCGAGCGAGCAGCCGCGTTTAGACCGATCCCACCAGACCATCTGCGCATGCGCGAGTTTCCGACAGTGGCACTGTCGCCATCTTAGTTGTAGTTCTCGGAGCGCTGCTGGTGCGGCTGCTTGCTGCGTGTTTCAGGTGTATTGGCGTTTTGCACCAATCCTCGACACGCAAGACGATTGAACGCGTTGGAAAACTGTGTCCGCACCTCCAACGTATGTTATTTCATTTCAGGTCAATGGCATCCGAGCGCTAAAAGAAAAAAAGAACAGTTGATAGTGCTTACGTGTGACGAGGTGGTCTCGTCGGGTTGATGAGCTTGCGTCGTTTTGCTGAATAAATATTAGTAATAAAAAAAGAGAAATCACGTTCCCGTCCTCTTTAGAGCAAATATCTTCTCCAGTGAACGCAAGCACGCAAGCGACACAAGCTACAGTATCCGGAAAATAACTTGCCCAAACTGCGCAGAGCTCTCCGCTATACGACAACAGGAGAAAAAAAAAAGGCTAAGGGCACCAAAAAAAGAAGCTTATTGCGCTTTTTTTTTTGTCGAAACGACACTTTCCATGTAGACTGTGTTGTCAACGCAGGACTTCGATCACAGTAATAAGTTAAACGTGAATGAAGATAAAACGGTCGCCGTGAAGCAGGTTAGAGGCGCGTCCGCTGAACAGTGACTGGCCGCTCATGCCGTTTGGCAAAGGTTAACATCACGAAAATCTCGTGAATGGCATAATATTTCCTGCTGTACAAGGGATGGATGAGTCAGTAAGAGATATTGGCGGCACACGGAATGCGGCGGATAAGCAGTAGCTCGCTGCGGCTGGCGGCGGCGGCCTCAGCCGGTGGCTCGGCGCCGGTATCGTCGCTAGGCCTACCGCTTCGAAACGGCAGTGTACGGTAAATAGCCTACGCTCATAAAGAAGTCCAGCTTTGCTACCGCTGTTGCCCGCTTTACGATGCGTTCACAATAATATCGCATATTGAAAGGAACAGGGAAATCCCGGCGGCGGAGTTGGCTGCGATACCGGCACGGCCGAGTTTTCGCCGTGCGCTCCACGGCGCGAGCTGTACACAGCATGCAGTTATAATCTTGGCTTGTATCACAGGTCTCGTTCATGCTAGACGCTTGACAGTCGTCATCGCATTTGGTGAGAGGTCGGTTTAGGTCTTCCTATATATTAAAGCGATATCTGTTGAGCCCGGAAAGGACGTTGTATCCAACCTGTCGCCGCTGGCGGCGATCGGCCCGACAAGGGGATCCAGCTCGCGTTATATGAACTTTTGCTGTCGCTGATCGGTCCATCGTTCGCGCAGCAAGGTTGTTATGACGCAATAGGGCACTGCTAAACCACGATGCATCATGCACAGGGAGTTCACAAACACTTTGAACAAGAAAGTGCGCGGTAGTTGCCTCTCTGTCCGACTTCGTTGACTGTCGCACACATTCCTGTCGGAGCTTGAAATCCTTTGAGAACACGCAAAATCCGAGTCATTTTGCTTCAGGCTCCTGTTGTAGCATTCCAGTACACAGCACGTCAACCCAACCATCGCAATTCATCCAAATAAGGCCGCTAAATCTGGTTAATGCAGCTCGCCAATGCACCAGCTGTAGGCAGCTGAACGTACCGACGTACCGAGTACTACAAGTACCGGCATGCACTGCGGCAGCGGTGGCGTAGTGAAACTCGCGGTGAGATCGGTCTGGTTGTGGGTGGGGCCCGAGAAATGGAAAGAAGATGTGACGTGTGATAGGCCGGCCTGTTCCGAACTGCGGCGTAAAGTGTCCTCGCAGCACCCTGACGCGTTCTTCTTCTTCTTCCTCTTCGTCATCACGGGTTGCGAACGCGTTTGAACTCTGGCGTGGCGTCCGAGGTGCACGATTGGCTCTCCAGATGTTGCCGGCGACGCTGCAGATGCAGCCGTTCACGCAGTCGTACCACGGAATGCTGTTGTGGTCCAGACTCGAACAGACGCGGATGGCGTTTAACGGCCGTTCTACGCCTGGGTAACGTTCCTCGTCTTCCTCGGTGTCGAAGTAGCGCTGTACCACAGCTGGAGGAAACATGGGGCACATGTCTCCCGACTGCTTGCCCTGGGAAACGTTTTCCAGAAGCCGCGTCACCAGATCCAGAAGACGTACCGGTGACGGTTTCTTTAACCGCAGTCCTCTTTCGATGCTCGCCGACTCCAGTGGCGGACGGAACGACACGGGCTTGCGTTCTGTATCGCGAAGCCACGTCCTCCTCGAGGCACGTGCCTCGCGCGCTGTAGCGTCAGTAGCGTCACCGTCTTTATTTAATGGCGGAGGGAAGCGGAAGGATGAGGGGAACTCCACCAGCTCCGTTGAGAACTTTTTCTTGGCCTAGTTGGTCTGTGTATGAAGGCATTATGTGCCGCTAAAAAGACGCAAACATAAGAGGGCGACGACACGGGATATGATATGTATGTGGTTTTAGGCGCATGCGTTGTATCTCTGTATCCTGACACAAATATAAATTTAGTTAGAAGTGCCGCCCGTGTCGTCGTCCTCGTCTTCTTCTGTGCGAGTCTTTATAGCGGCAAATATACCTTCATACCGGTTCCGTTGTGTCCTCAGTCTTCGCAATCGCAACACTACCCAACAAGCCACACCCCCTCCCTCAGATCTACCAAAATGACCCGAATGTGGAACTCCAAATTAATGTTTCTTAAATGTTTACGAAACCTTTACTTTGGATATATACAAACAACTGAAAAAATTACTAAGCACCAGAAAGATTCCCAGAAAGTCATTGCGGGATTTTCATAATAACAACATGAAAACAAAACAAGCAACACTGATCCCCAGAATTCCGCCCAGTGGGGGCAAAATACTTGCGCGAAATAAAAAAAAACTTGGAGGACGCTTGAGCTTCGCCTCCAAGAGTACAACGCGATAGCGTAATCGGGCCCCTTGTGCCAGGTGCGTAGCCAGAAATTTTTTTTCGGGGGGGGGGGGGGTTCAACCATACTTTATGTATGTTTGTGCGTGCGTTTGTATGTGTGCGTGTATATATACGCAAGCAAAACTGAAAAATTTCAGGGGGGTTTGAACCCCCCCCCCCCCTTGGCTACGCCCCTGCCTTGTGCATCGCCTTCTCCATTGATGGCCTGGCTTCGGTTCTCGGTGCATGCCTCGACCGTGCCGTAACGAAACGAACGACTGTGCGCGTAACATTGGCCGTTTCAAACTATCCTAGAATGCCTACTGCAAGTACAGTTGTTAAGTGCCCACTGCGCCATAATTCTTCCCATTGCAAATCAGCCAAGGGCCCACTACGCGTCCGTAAGGCAACATGCGAACCTACGCAGCTGCTCACTTTGTTGGTGCTTTTGCAGCTGATGATGATTAAATACGTTTGACCGATTTGAAATGGGTAGGCCTTTAAAATATTCACTCGTTGCGCAATTCACATGCTTTCACGCCTGGCGCGATTCTACGCTTCTGCCGCGCAATATTACATGCGTTAAGGAGACACTGACATTCGTATACGGGTTTTTTCCAAAGCAGTTTTAAGCCATAGCGTGGTGTGTAATTCTAAAGCGATGAATTATGTTGTAATAGATGGCGAGATTTGATGACATTATTCCCATGCATTAAAGAGAAAAAGCCATAGCGTGGCTACGTGGTGGAACACCTGCTTGCCACGCAGACGTCCTGGGTTCAATTCTCCCTCGAACAGAAGTTTTTTTATTATTTATTTTATTTGAATCTTTCTCGATTGTTCGGTCACGGTCAAGATGATGATTTTTCGCTCACAACCAACGAAGCGGACACCGACACCGACACCGACGCCGACACCGGAATTCCTGCGAAACGAGCTCTTTAACGCTACCACGCTAAAAGAAAACAAGCGATGAATGCGCGCGAAACAACAGATTCGAGAACGAAACCTTCCCTCCGTCTCTTATATTTTGTCAGTGTTGCCAGCATACTGCAGGTCGGTCAAAAAAAAAAAAAAAACGCCAGGCCTGCGCGGAAAGCGCAGCACAATCACAGCGAAAGCTGGAACTTCGCGTTGAAAGTGCAGCACGTAGAAGTGTATATGAGCCGCTCGCTGTGATTGCTGTCGAGATAGCGCGCGCGCCAGCGATCGCGACCTCGCCCTTACATTCAAAGTTCAATGTTGCTGCTCGCGCGACACCCCACCCCCACCTCGCGTCTTTTCATGGTCGTTAAAGACGGGCGGGGTGTTTCCTGTCTGCTTCGACGGCAGGCCTTCCGAGCGGGGTGATGTTATCGCATGCACCTTCCGAGCGACGGAAATGGGCCGGCTCGCTTGATCTCCGCTTCGGCCGCGTTCGTCGCCCCCGCTCGCGCGCTTTCACCCGCGGTAGAACATACGATGCGCGAGGGGATCTTATCAATTTGGACTTCATACGGGAGGAGGGACATGACGGCGACAGCGAGGGCGAAAACCCGTCGAGACTGTCCACAGAATTGCTATCGCAATAAAAGCATCGTTTCGCGAATGTTTGCACTGCATGATTTTCTTCCACATTTACTTGAAAAAATTCGGCAGATCCTTCCCATTGCGGGAATCGGTTTCAAGCGAAGCAGTCAGCGAGTAGCTCTATGCTGCCTTTCTTGGCTTTGAGCCAAGCGTTACGAGATGGATCGACGTGTTTTTTTAACAGCGAATCTGTTTAGCAAATCATTCCTTGTCCGGCGAACCAAAAAACTATCATCATCATAAACGAGTATGTGCCACAGAAATTGGGCAAGCTCCACTAATCCCCAGTGGTCCTCTAAAAATGAAAAAAGTCACAGTTTCGCCGCGAGGGCGAAGCAATGAATGCGATAGCAAGAAACTAATGCTATACGAAGTGAGGCTCGCCAATGGATACTCTCAGTTTGAACAGCGCTCCTGCTGCAAAGGCGGCCGAAGCAGCGAAGGAAACTAGCGTGCTTCAAGTGTCGAGCTGTAACACTTGATAGTTCGCGTTAATCTTCTGTTTGTTCGTTTAGCGGCGTCCCTTGAGCTCGAGTGACTTTCGTACGCTCCGTAACGTGAGCGCGGACATCACGGTGAAAGCTCGAAACATCCCTCTTCCCCTCACCACGAGAAAACCGCACGAGCAGACAGCGGAAGGGAAGGTTCTCCCTGCGCAAATATAAGAAGTGAGCGAGCTCGCCGACAACTTTTAAATGCGCCCGTCGCGCTCCTCGCGCCATCTCGCTGGTAATGAAGAAACGCTTATAAGCGCCTGCCGTCTCTGAGTCCCGCCAGCGGTAAAGGGTGTGTATATAAAGCTCGCCGTTAGCTACTGAAGGATCTGCGCTTTCTGCCGTAGTGGTTAGCGGCACGCGCTGCGCAACGAGAGGTCGCTGGTTCGATACCGCGCTTCGGAAGCATTTTTCTGAATTATTTTGCTTTGGGACTTTGATATTGATCCAGCGGCCGTGTATATACATACTTATACATATACGGTGCATGACGGCGGCGACGGCGACGGCAAAATCCAGTCGAGACTGTCCATATATGATTGCTATCGCAATAAAAGGCAACAGTTAGCCCAACAAATGGCTGCGAAGCGACGGCGGCAGGGGCGTAGCCAGAAATTTTTTGCGGGGGGAGGGGGGTTCAACCATACTTTATGTATGTTCGTGCGTGCGTTTGTATGTGTAAGTGTGTATATATGCAAGCAAAACTGAAAAATTTCGGGGGGGGGGGTTGAACCCCCCTTTCCCCCCCCCCATGGCTACGCCCATGGACGGCGGCGAGCCGAAGACCCCGAGTACGTACAATGAGAGAATACTAGGCAACGGGAAACGCAATGGTGGCTGCGAGAAGAACCCGAAGCGATGGAAGGTCTACGCCAACGACGTCGTGACCGTAGATCTATGAGGTGCGATCGCTTGGTTTGAGCGCGAAGTTCCGTCTCTGCAGTTTGAACGTCCGTGTCGGGACTTAGACTGTCTGCGGTTTAATTCGAACCTCTCTGCGCTGAGAATCAACGTAGAAACAACCTAGCATCACCTAGCGAAGGCCTAGATGCAACCTATCAACCAGAATCAACCAGATTAGTCTTCAGAATCGCACAGTTTCGCTGTTTCAAGCCTTGCGCGGCTTAGTGCAAGCTTCGCCAAATTTTGTAAGTGTAGTAGTTGTGTGCACATCGTGGGCTTATCAGGCCCGTCGACAACTGTGGCGTCTAAAGGGTAACTTATGGTCGGACGTAACGGCAGCACTCACGTTCGAGCCCATACGCCAGTATTATCGAAACGACGTGCACTTAACGGTGCGCTAAGGTGAATATCATACGTAACTTTCGTTAGCCTATTCCTTTGGGGTCAAGCAATGGTTGAATATAGCTTGCTGAGTCATGGGAGTACAAATGTAATGTTTATTAGACTGCTATAAAAGCGGAGCCAACACTGGAACCACAACTGACGTTAACCCGACATAACGCCTGTATCATAGAAGTACATATGTAATTTTCATAGTTTGTTTTGTTATAAAATTAGATATCCAGCACTGCAACCACAATTGACGTTGCACCGATATTACACCTGCATCGGCTGTTTTTCCAAATCAGTTTATAGACCTGGTGTGGCTCTGTGGCAGAATACGTGACTGCCACGCAGAATGCTTGGGTTCGATTCCTGCTGGGATCCCGATTTTTATTTTTTGCGTTCGTCGGGTCAACGCTGCCGATGTCGGCTTTTCTTAACGCTCCCGTATATAAATTACGAATGTCTGTTCTCGCCATTCCTGGGTAGATATAAACTGTCGAATCACCTGTGGCGCATACCCGCATACCGCGGCCCGCACGAGTTTGATTTGCTTCATTCTGAACAACTGTGCCATTTGATTCATACCTAGGTCACTTATTCGCCTGGTTCACCCTAGAGTCGCTATAATGCACGTTGGTTCACCCTTGGTTGACTTCAGTTTGTAAGTTCATTCACACCTAATTTACGTGATCTGTTCTTGATTCACTCGATATTCATAAACTATAGTTACATCATTGTTACTGATTGAACTTTCATTTACTTATTTAACTCTTGGTTAATTTGAATGTACGTTGATTTACGCTTGTCACAGGATTTGTTCTTGATCCACACTTACGCCACTTAATTCCCACTGAAGTCACCTTTACTCACTTTTCATTCAGACTGAAGTAAGTTGATTCGCTCCTGATTCATTTGATAATGCGTTGATTCACGGTAACACAAGTCGATTCACTAAAACAGCTTAATTCACTTCGCCTACACGCCTGAGCCACTTGATTTATTCATGATTCAGGCCTAATCGACTCGTTACACTCTTGATTCTCTCATGATTCACTTTTGTGTATGCTGATTGATGCACTCTTAGTTAAATTTCTTGTATGTAAATTCGCCTTGAATTCAATTTGAATGCGTTTTAATCTGTATCGCCAATCGTTTGATCTGTATTTAACATAAGGGGAACTTTTTGTTACGCAAACTTAAACAATGTTGAAGGTTCTCGCTTTAAAATCGCTTCCTTGGGATTCTTTCAATGTCCCTTCACTCTAATAATAATAATAATAATAATAATATCTGGGGTTTAACGTCCCAAAACCACGATATGATTATGAGAGACGCCGTAGTGGAGGGCTCCGGAAATTTCGACCACCTGGGGTTCTTTAACGTGCACCTAAATCTAAGTACACGGGCCTCAAACATTATCGCCTCCATCGATAATGCAGCCGCCGCGGCCGGGATTGTCCCTTCACTCGGATGTGTTACTGCCAAAAGCTCTGTAAGAAATTATAATTTTTCTGCTTGGGTAACCTTCTACGTTTCCTGGTAGCAATATACTAACCTTGACCAGAATATCCCATGACATTTCTGAATTTTCTAGACATTCTTCCCGAAAGCTTCAGACAGTGTGATGTCTCGCACTTCGAAGTCAAACAGTGAAATAGACAAACAGAATGATTGAATATCATTTATTTAGAAAAAAAAAGAGCGGATGTTTCACTGTGGAGTGTCACCAGCCGTTGTACATTCCAGTGTACTAGAAAAAAGAGGAAACGTGGAAGTGAAATTAGAATGAGATCCCACTTCGAACCACATCTATCCTGGTGTCATTTTTACTGGCTGACACTATTCATGTTAACTAATTACTGCAGTTTTTTAAAGCAAAATTTTAGGCTCTTTTGAAGAAAACAAGAAACTCGCCTTTATGTTGTCATTTTCGTGTATCTACCAAGTCAACGCTGAGACACCATGTTCCATAAATTTCTAAACTTAATCTAGAAAAAAAGCTTTTATACTCCGTTTCTTTTTATGTAATATACTCGGCTGTTTCACTACTAATGCACATTTATTTAGGTACTCTGGATCTTTGACTCCAAAATGAAGCCGCTTAGAGGTGCTTAAACTTAGCGGCTTCAATTTAGCAGTGCCTTGAACAAAACAATTAATGCTCATTGAATAGATAGCAAGTTTTGTACCTGTCACTCATAGATGTTGAGCTACAGTTGTAAATTCTCACACGCTTCCCTAAGCCAAGAAAAAAAACCCATAGCAAATAAAAACTTCTCGTGTCCACACTGTATTAATTTTTTCTTGTGCTCCGAATAACTAAAAACAAGACAGGAAAGATTTTTAGCAATCTTAGCAGCATCGACTGAATCTCGAGCCCCCCGTTAGGTGGTGGCAGATGATGCTGGAGCGCAAATTGTACGTGAGTAAGACATCTTGCTACCAGTATTTACCACCACTTGTCTAACACTGAAATTTTGTAACCTCTCTTAAAGGGACCGACAACCCATACTTATGGCACTTGTTTTCTTTAGCGGAACGGAAACCTTGCTGGTCATAGTGTCTAATCACGGAATCGTAATGTTGAAAACGCCGTGATGCATTTATAATAAAAAAAAATCGTCTGCGGCGACTATGAAGTCGTATGCACACAACACATGCTGCAAACAGTGGGAGGTAAACTCGATAGGGGTTCGTGTTTGTGCGCGATGGTTTGCTACGCATGCGTGCACTCCGAGCGCATGGGCCACGACTCGACATGTTCCACATGTTCCACTATAGTTGCCGCCTTCGACTTAGGCCATGTAGACGCAAACATCCCCCTGAGGTCACTCTTCCTATTACTTTTAAAAAATCAAATTCCTTTCTTGTCAGCTCGATTGACGGCACGCTCACGCAATGTCTCCCAATCTAGCCATCTTCGCCGCCTCGATGATTTCCTGTGTTGTCTGCGCTGTACTTCGGCCTAAGACACTGCACTGTGAATACATAGGGACGCACCCACAGTTTCTGCAATGAATAGCGAGATGGGCCGCACTTGCAGTGCGCACGTTATTTGCGTGCTTTGCATTTTCTGACTACACAGACAAGCCAAAAAGTGTCACTTCGGTCGGTCGCTCGGTTGGTCAGACACCCTACAACCCTTCCATATATCCACAACTGCCCTCCAGTCATTAATTTAAAAATAATGATCCGGTGCTGCTAATCAGTGACTTGAATTTTCGCAATACCAAACTATTTCCGCCTCGACGAGATTTTTGTAAGACAGGTCCCCGACTGCCGCATCATTTTTGCAAAAGAAAATGTATATTCTAAAAACACCTACCATACGCACGGCATGTGGGCCTACGATTTACGGTGGATGTTGAAGTTCCGCAATCGCCATATAGCGATAACCGCTAGGCTCACACGTCATGTTCTTAAGCAAGGAAGCTCTGCAGGCAACGGCCGTCTAGCTCTGGCAAAATTGCTTTACTGGTATGTACTACTCCACAAAAAAGTTATGTGAGAGGATATCCGTCTCCATTTCAGAGTCCCCTTAAAGGGGCCATGACATCCAAGTTTCGATCATTATCTTTGCGCTGGTTAATCCGTGTGCGTTCACAAACAAGCTGGCGAAATTTTAGCGCATAAGATAGAGCACCTAATTTACAATTGGACGTTCTTATGAAGGCGCAAGCGGCCAGAGAGTCGGGCAACACTGGTGCACTCACGAGCCGTGATCTAACAAGCCGCTCGCTGTGCGAGCGTCGGAATTACGGCGAACAATTTTAGATGCGAAGCAGCTTATGGCGGTGGCATTGTCCGTCCCTCCCTCCCGCGTCCCGCGGCGTCCATCCCCAATGCGCATGCGCGTCCCCTCCCCCTCTCTCTCCTCTAAGAATCCTCTACTCTACGGAGCGGCGCGCACGGCAGGTGATGCGACAGCTGCATACTCCACTGGGGTCGGCACATAGTTCCGTGGTATAAAATGACGGAGCGCGCGCGCCTCATTCCCTCCTGCGCAACGCCGCGATGAGCGCCAGCGTCAACGCCGACACTAGTGGCAGAGTTAGCGCCAGCAAAAGCGCAAGCGTCCGCGCCAGTGTCAACGTCAGCGCTGACACTGGCTCCCCGCTGCTTCTCATCCACACATGGTTCCCTTCAGCGGGAGATGGTGTAATTTTTTGTTCCCGGGTCAGCCGCGTGTGCAGTCGAGCCATTTCAGCTTTCTTCAGCTTGGCATTGAAATTGAACGATTTGCACGTTGGTACGTGCAAATCGGAACGTTGGTACGAGACGGCTCCGCTCGATGCAGCACATGACGCCACACACGCCATGGCAAAATGGCGGTCGCCGCCGTCTTCTAGGGCTTATGTTTACAGAAATATTCATGTACAGTGCATTTTTGTATATGTATAGGCACAACAAACTCTCTACTTCTATTTCGCCCTGTAAGGCGTAAATTGTTAGGTGACCGCGTCACGGCCCCTCTAAGAGCAGTGACTCTGAAAATCAACTATGTGTTTTAGTTTGCCACAAGGGTGCTTTAAAAAAATTAGGCACCATAGGTTAGCATATACTTACACTGATGATTTTGTTTACTGAGAAGTTACTGGTAGCTCTTATAATGACTTCCTGCGATCCGTTGAAGTCAGTTGTTGTGGTAACGCTGCCTCCTTCCCAACGCGCACTGACAGCATAAGAAAGTATGAGAAATTCTATCGTGGTCAGCGCCGCTCCTGGGTTTATCTCGATTGTCTTTTTGTTATACTCATTGCCATATTCGTAAACGGAAAACTGTGTTCTGAAAAAAAAAAAGGAGTTCGTCGAACTGTGATTATAGCACTATATTTTCCGTAGATACATTCTAGTATAGAGCTGCTTGGCACGTAAAAGGAGTTCCAGGCCCAAAATAGGACCAGGAGAACTGCCAAGCGCTTAGAATAAGCGTTCATTCATGTGCATTCCTACTCTTTCTTTTACATTCGACTCAAACACCTCTCCTTCTGTTGGTCCGTATGGAGAACAGAAAACACACATCTATACACCTAGAAAAAAACGCAGGCTAATTTCTGAAGGAAAATAGCGCGTTGTGAGTGCTCTACCGGATCAGGTTGGAGCAATTCGGGTGCCGCGCTGTTTTCGCTCTTTCATGTTACCCTCAATGCGTGATTGTTTTTTGTGCGGGTGCATGTCATGCGCAAACCCACATCAGTTTTCGAAGGAGCGGTGACCGCTGGCATATTGGCCACCATCTGTGTTTATTCGCGTACTACCTGGGCAGGATATGCTCTTCCAGCGTTCGCCAAATGCTGGCTATTAATGAGTTGCAAGTGGGAAGTGTCGGCTAGGGATACCATGTGCTGCTTGAAGTCCAACTCGATCCGGAGATTTTTCGAGATCAACGGATCTCAATAAAAATAGCTGGGTACGTTCCGTTGCACGTTTCCGTCATTTATGCCAAATTACAGGCTGGAGAGATGCGCCGATTATTTACAGATGAATTTTACTGATTGCCCCGACTGTCCCACCTGGCTTCCCAATATTATCGGGAAGCTTGTGTGTGTGACGTCATTTAGCAACAGAAGCGACCAATGTGACGGAACTCAGGTGCCACTGCAGCATCTGCTGTCCACAAGGCAACGTGTTTCGCCAGCGCTTCGTCGGTGGGGCGTGCGAATTTCAGTTCCTTGTGGGCGTGCGTGCGATGGGTGGCAAGTGGCGCTGCGTTGTGCATTCCCTGCATAATTTATCTTAACAGTCGCGAAACATTAGGACCTAACGATTACCCTTCGGTGTTTTAGCTAGCAATGCCGGTTTACCGCACGGAAAGTACGGCAATACCGTACCGGCTGAAGAGTGCATATGCGCGAACAATACCGCAGGGAAGCACTTTCCCTAACGTATAGAGCGGGAGCCTCGAACTCAATTCAGCTAGCGGACCACAGTCATAAAATTTAGCCCCGCAAGGGACAGGACAGGGAAGAAGGCGAAAGGTGGGTGGGGGGTCAACAAGATGTGAGCTAACGCTGACATTTGAAATAATGCATTCCCCACATATCTCGTGTAGGGTTAATTTCTGAAGGGGATTTGGCGTCAGGATTCGAGAAACATATCGATACTAATAGCCAGAATGACTCAAATCTGGCTACGGATTCTGAAATACAGATATCGTTTTCCTCGGTTATCTTTCAACCCACGGTGACCGCATGGCTCGCCTCACGAAAAAATGTGCTTGAGACCAGTCCCGTCTCTGTAGTTCATCCGAACAAAGCACCATTGATCGCAGTGGGCGAGTAAACAATGAGAATATGATTTAGCAAAGTAACAAACATTTTATTCCTAGTGAAGCCGCGGTTCGCTAGCGAAACGTCTGCGGGCCAGTTACCAGGCCTATCCGCAACGGTAAGCTGCGTGTCATGCGAAAGGTGGCTTGTACTCGGCTTATGCTAAATTTCATCGACCCTGCCGACACGATGTCAAAAGCCGCTATCCGCAAACCTATGCATTCTTGCCATAGCAATATTAAAAACCTTTAATTTGTCCACAAGCTTAGCGTTAGCAATTTAGCCGATCACGGCAGCCACAATCTTGAGCCGCCTGGACAGGTGGTGCGATCTAGCGGGGAAATGCGCAACCAGGCAAGCACAACTAAACAGTTGTGTTCCACTTATAGAAGACGGATGGCGATTCTAGGTGGCCTCCAAATGCGTCCGAATCGCAGCTGTCATTGTCTGACATATACGAAGAGCTTGTGCACGTGGCACGTTAAGTCGCAGACATGGTACGGCTGGTGTGGCGCACACACCTTTCCGCTGAGTGTCTGCTCTTCGCCGCTTTCGCACTTTCAGAACTCCGCGCTGGCGGGACCGGCATGCCTTGCACGATTTCCGGCTCTTACCAGCTTATATATACGTCACACGAAGGCAGTACTGCTCGGTTGAGTTTCGGTTTAGGCGTTGCGTTGCGCTTTTTACAGCGAAAGCTGTTATGAGATCACTTCAGCGGCCGTTTTTGGCGCCGTAGTTGTCTGCCGCCGCCGCTGCCGCCGCCGGTGTCCGTAACCAGTATCGCTCGAAATAAGGAAAAAAAAAAGAAATAAGAAAAAAATTCCAGGATGGAACGAGGTTCGAACCTGGGCCCTCTGCGTGGGAGCCCAGCATTCAACCTCTGAGCCATGCCGGTGCTTGAAACTGCTTTGCAAGAAGGTCCTATACAGGCTTCATGTCGGGAAGGAACCACATTAACATTTGCAATATAGCGTGGTAGAAGAGTAAAATAAGCACCAAGCGTCGCACAACGCGAATTCTGTAACCAGGCGTCACACAATGCGAATTGCGCAACGAGTAGGTTGTTGAATGCTTCCAACCCATTACAAAGGGCTCTGCCATAATTCTTCGTCGTCATCAGGCACAGCATCAAGAAAGTGCGCATAATGCCTTACATGCGTTTAGCAGGTACCACGGCTCTCCGTAGAATGACGAAAAATGGCACAGTGCCTGCTTCACAACTTCTCAAAAATTACAATGATTTATAGCGCAATGGGTTCCTCGCAAATGCACTTGTATTGGTTGCCAAGGAAGCCCATAAGCGTATGATCCATTTCCTCGGGGTCTCAATAAAGTTATTTGTCCCCCCCCCCCCCTCTCTCTCTCCCATGTCAACGTATGTTATACAGCCTGGCGGAAGAGGGAAATAGTGACCGGGCGTCACCCAATGCGAATTACGTAACTGGTGGGCCGTTTAAAGCTTCCAACCCATTACAAAGGCCTAAGCCATAATTCTTAATCGTCATCATTCGTAGCGTGAACAAAGTGCACATAATGCCTTACAGATGTGTAGTTGGTACCTCGCTTCTCCGCAGAATGACAAATAATGGCTTAGTAGGTGCTTCCCAACTTCACAAATATTGTGATTTATGGCGTAGTGGGTACCTTTCAAGCGTACTTGTATCAGTAGCCCAAGAGAGTTTAGAACGGGCTCTAGAAATGCCGCTATCTCCAGCTTTCGCTGTGACTGTGCTGCGCTTTCCGCGCAGGCCTGGCGTTTTTTGCTTATTTAAAATCATTGTCCGATTTTCCGAGTACTTTTGCTATCAGGCTTGTGACAGGAGCGTCTCAGGATCACATAAGCACCATTGCATTGAGTTGGTCGAAAAATCGCCGGAGTAGGCCTTTAAAGCAAGGCTATATATAGTGTTACTAAGTGATGGCAAGCGTTGGCTGTGTTGTCTATCCACGAACTGAACAGCGACATTGTCTTCATTCCATTAAATTGCCACGATATAGTGGCCTGCTAATTGATACGTAGTAGTAATATTTGTAATGCGTCTCATGCTTCAGCATATATAGACAAGTTACTGTCAGAAATTTGGGAAATGAAGCGCATGCTGATTGAAGATACCAAAACAAATTATTGTGCCGTAACATGTTTCGAAGTCAATTTTTCTCGTATATGCACAGAAGACGACATAAGATTGTTGTGTTTGAAATGATTTCTGTGCGTAGAACTTAGAACAGTTAGTGGTGGCAACCGACAAAGCAAGCAAGGAAGACGCGGCAGTCCTCCTCTTCATAACCGGTTCTCCCCTCGCCTACTCAACACCCTCACCACGCGGGAAAAACAAAGGCGAGGGGAGCGAAGAGACAAGAATAAAGTCAGTTGAGAGCTGGGATTCACGCCTTTCGGTTGTATTTCTCTACCACGCGTACACGCGTCCCAACATGTTAATCTATAGCTTGAGTGTGTACCTACTTGATTACCTGACAGGCTATATTCAAACGGCTTAGGTCTAACTCAAGGCCACTGCGGCTGGCGCCAGGTTTAGTGCAGGAATCCATTGGTAGATCTCGAGTGGTGTGCCGAATGTACGAGACAGCAACAAAATGATATTATAGTCGGTACTTCGCTACTGCGCAGAATGATGATTAGCGACTCAGTAAATACCTCGCAACTGCGCTCGCAGTAGGCACTATAGAAGAGTCTACAACGGCCTCCTTGAAGCTTGCGTATTTGACGGGTTAATCCAGACACGTGGCGGATATTATGGTTCTTGCTTCCTGACCGTATCACGAGACAGTCTTACGTTTTTTGTAGTTCTTGTTTACAGTATATATTTTCCGTTGCAATAAATTTGCACACAGGTTCGTTAGCGCTTGCGTTGTCTTCTTACACTTCTTCCCGTTTTCGCGCTAATGTCACCGCAGTAACTCTTACCAACTGGTCCTTCAAGATGCCCTGCCACTCCTCCAACGGACCATGTGACTATGCTGCGTGTTCATGCGCAGGCCTCGCCTCCGCGGAAAAATGATTTCTTGGATGATGAGACAGGCAAGATAAAGGCAAAATAAAAAAAAAGGGGGCTTACGTTCCGCCACTCGTATATTGTGAACCTTCTACCGTTACTCTTGATGTAACAAATATGAAGGCGAGTGGCTTGTCGCTTAAATTGGTCTGAAACGAAAAAAGACAGCGCTTATCACAAATTTGTGTCTTTTAGAGAAACTGGCTTAGTGCAAACACATTTAACTGGAAATGTTGCTGGTCTAAATGCACCCAGCGTGACTAAAGACGTTTGAATATCCTATTTAGGTACGTAAAGATCCACACTAAGAATAATAGGACACCTGCCGAAATATGATGCGATATCTTAGAAGAGTTTGTTCCCCACTTAAATCAATCTCTGTAGGGTTTTTCTAGGCCACACGTCCCAGCCATTTCGGCGACCATCTCATATGCACTCTAAAAATATCATGCTCGATTCCTCCATTGGAAACAGCCAACAGGTAAAATATTTCGAAGAAACTTTTCGTCGTATGGGAACCTTTCAATTTTTGCGCAACCTCGCTTGAGTGGAGATCATAAAATATTTAATTGCGCAGAATATTTTTTTTCTGGCAACAACACCAAGTTTGGTTCGCATGCTAGACAAGGACGGTTGTTAAGGATGCCTGACGCTAAAAAAATTACAAATTTTCTGCCTTATACGTATTCACGAACATTGCTGAAATAGGCTTCGTTTTCATTTTGCTCTACCTGGCCTCGTGGTGTAGATAACTGCCTGAGGAATCAATACTTGCTCTCCGGAAGATACACTCTGTGTTATAAATAGTTGTCGTCCACTGAATTTTGCAAATTGTACGAATAAAATGACAAGTTCAAGAAAATGCACACATTGAACCATGTCGAGACGCAATTTACACCATGTGGAGATCTAGTTAAAATGAGCTTTATACGTGAATATAAAACAAGTGCCCTGTTCTTTCTGGTAGGCAAGACTTATAATTTCTTTTTGCTAAGAAATCAAATAGGTCTTGAGATTCACCCCTATCGGTCATGTTCTCATTTGACGATATGACAGCTTCCCCGCACGGCACGTAGACACTTGTAGTATCTGGGTTTTACGTCCCAAAACCACGATATGATTGAGGTACGCCGTAGTGGATGGCTCCGGAGTTTTGGCCATCTTGTGTTCTTTAACGCGCACCTAAATATAAGTACACGGACCTCTAGTATTTCGCCCCCATTGAAATGCGACCGCCACGGCCGGGATCGAAATGCGCCCTTCGGGTCAGAAGTCCAGCACCGTAACCACTGTACCACCGAAGCGGACTGACAAATTGACACTTGTGCTTTACGCTGTTTTTGCACAATATGTCCTACGGCAGCCGCCATTCACATAGCGGGTAGACACTTTTATGTGAGATTTGTTGTGAGAAAGTTGAAATTCGTCCTAAATATGACCACCTAGTGCTAAATGTTTTTGTTCAGCACACCATCTTTGTTCAGCATACCCTTACGTCACTGTGGACTTATAAAGCACGTTGTTTCTTTTGTAGCGTTGGCTACACTGGCCTAGCCGAGCCAGTTTCGCGTGGCTCCTCAAGAGCCATGCTGCGCACGCGCGAGGATCAGTGATGTCACTCAGCTGGCGCAGCGGAGCCGGCACCTCCCGCCACATCCGGCCCCGCCGGAGTGCGCGGGAGGTGCCGGCGGGAGGTGCTCATTTAAGACCGGGTCAAGCAGACGATGAGCGAAGACGTGCGCACACACGTGCTACTGCGTGAGACGGTGCAATGGCTTAGACCTCATGACGCCTGGGAAGCTTAGGCAGACTCAAAGAGAATCAGGGGACTGCGCAGATCATATAATGAGAGCGGAGCAGAATGCCACTGAGGAAGTCGGTCATGAAGGCGAAATGGCGCAGAGATATGATGAGAGCACGAGTAGTAGCTAGTAAGCTTGGACAGGCACTGGTAATTCAAAAAATGCCGAAATGTTTATTCGCCACACGACAGACAGGCTATCGCAAGGAAACGAGCGAACAGGCCTCTTATCTATGCATGATCTATGCAAGAGCACTCTGCGCTGCGATGATGTGATTATCATAAGAAGTGATCATCGGCGGATTCGAGCAGTGCTTGACGATTGCCTTCGGAGTCAACGTTTATCCCACTGTTATAAAAGCGGACAGCTAGCATTGCAGCCATAGCTGCCGCTGACCGACATGACGCTTGTATAGGGCATTTTTCCTAAGCAGCTTGAAGCCCTAGAGTGGCTCTGCGGCAGATTACTTGAGTGCCTTGCAGGATGCCTTGGTTCAATTCCGGCTACAGCTGTTATTTTAAATACGAAGAATTTTCTAGCGAACCAAAGGCACTTGAAGCGTTTCCATCCATCCATCCATCCATCCACCCATCTATCTATCTATCTATCTATCTATCTATCTATCTATCTATCTATCTATCTATCTATCTATCTATCTATCTATCTATCTATCTATCTATCTATCTATCTATCTATCTATCTATCTATCTATCTATCTATCTATCTATCTATCTATCTGTCTGTCTGTCTGTCTGTCTGTCTGTCTGTCTGTCTATCTATCTATCTATCTATCTATCTATCTATCTATCTATCTATCTATCTATCTATCTATCTATCTATCTATCTATCTATCTATCTATCTATCTATCTATCTATCTATCTATCTATCTATCTATCTATCTATCTGTCTGTCTGTCTGTCTGTCTGTCTGTCCGCCTACGTCTGGGTGCTCTCGTGGTCGCCTCCTTAACCTGGCATAGACAAAAAATGGCGTACATTCGAGTGCATGAAGGTATGACGAACGTGATTGTATATGTGGTCATCACAAGATTAACGCGAAAATCTTGTCGTGCCCGTCATGAAACCCTTTCGTCCAGTCACGTGTGGCGCACACTCGTATACTACGTGCCATGGTATGCGGCTATGCGCCACAGGTGATTCGAAGTTTATATCTACCCAGAAACTTCGACGACATACATTGGTCATTTAAACGCGAGAGCGTTAAGAAAATGCGACATCGGGAGCGTTGCCCTGACTAATGCAACGAACAGAAATTAGCGTCCCAGCAGGAATCGAACCCAGACATTCTGCGTGGCAGTCAAGAAGTAACGCGACAGCGTTAAGGCGCCCGTTTAGCAGAAATTCCGGTGTCGGCGTCGGCGTCATTGGTTGTAACCGAAGAATCTGCGATGTCCGTCAGCGAAAATTCGCGATAGATGCAAATAAATAAGTAATAAAAATATTCGGTTCGAGTGATAATCGAATCCAGGCCTTCCAGAGCCATGCGAGTGCTTGAAAGTGTTTCGGAAAAAACTTCATACGAATGTCATGTTGCGGGAGAAGTCTCTTTAACTCATGTATTATTGTGCGGCAGAAGGGCAGAATCGCACCAAGCGTCAAAACATGTGAATTGCGCAATGAGTGGGTGGTTTAAAGCTGCCCACCCCTTAAAAAGTGCTCAGGCATAATTAATCATGCTGAACCGGAATCGCAAGTTGGGCTAGTTGGTGGATGTCAGTCGCGCTGTCAATTATTGCGATAATTAATTATCATTATCAGCAACAGAATCAACAAAGTGTGCAGCTGCTCAGATGCTCGTGGTACCTTACAGACGCGTAGTGTTTACTTCGCCGATTCGCAAAAGGAATAATTAAGGCGTAGTGGGCACTTGGCAACTGTGTTTCCAGTGGGCATTATAGATTAGTTTGAAACAGCCAATATCGCAAGCACAGACGTTTCTTTCCTTGCAGCGCGGTTGAGGTGTCCAACGAGAAAAGAAGCCATGCTCGCGATTGAGAAGGCGGTGCGACCGGTGCCCGACGACACTATCGCGTTCGACTTTTGAAGGCGAAGCTCAAGCGTCCTCCGAGTTTTCTACCTCAGAGCCACGCCAGGCGTTGAAACAGTTTTGGAAAAAGGTCTTTCTTCTGCAGGCGTCATGTCGATGCAACGTCAAATGCGGCTGCAGTGCTGGCTATCTAATTTTACAACGAGGTAAGAAACATTGCCTGTGTACTCCCGTGAAACAGGTGTCCTGACGGGTTAACGTCGATTGTGATTCCAGTGTTGGCTCCACATTTACAACAGTCTAATAAAGATGACACATGTTTAAACAGACGCTTGGGCGACTCGGTTCATAGTTAAGATTCAAACAGCGCAAAAAATACGGAACTCACAGAAAGACACACAGAGACAGCGCTGGTCAGCGCTGTATCTCTGAGTGTTTCTGTGTGTTACGTCTTTTTGCGCTGTTTAAATGTTTCTTCATTACATATGTAGTACCACGACTCAGCAAGCTATAGTCAAGCGTTGCTCGGCCCCGGAGGAATACCCTAACGAATGATACGTATGATATACACATCATCGCACCATAGCGTGCACTTCGTTGCGATAAAACTGATTCCTGCGCTCTAACGCTAATGCTGACGCTGCACCAGACCATAAATTACCCTTTAAACGGCAGCGTAGTTGACGTGCCTGGTAAGCCCACGATGTGCACACGACTTCGCCGTTTACTAAAACACGTCGATCCACCTCGTAAGCAAAAAAAAAAAAATGCACCATGCGCAGCTACTGCCTTACTGCTTCGCATGAAACCAATTCCCACAATGCGTAGGATCAGCCGAATTTTTTTGTTCTTTGCTTCCACCAGGACCTTTCCTTACATCGACAACGCCGTCGACGCCGGCATCGGATTTCCTGGAACATGGACTGCTTAGTGCTAGCGCGTTAATGTTTTCACGGTCTGTTTTTACTGTCGCGTTGTTGATGTCATGACCTGTGAATCGTGTTCACTATACACCCATCTCCTGCTCTTCCAATTAATTTCGGTATGTACTAATTTAAGGAGACGGCCACGAGGGCGCTCAGACGTAGGCGGATAGATAGATAGATAGATAGATAGATAGATAGATAGATAGATAGATAGATAGATAGATAGATAGATAGATAGATAGATAGATAGATAGATAGATAGGTGTCCGAAATATCATGTAGCACGATTTAGAAAAAGAGGAACGTCGTTACGCGAAGCACACCTAGTGCATATTGTTCCCAGTATACTGCAGTGGACACTACTAAATTTTTCGTTAATTACGTTTGTTAGTTAGTCCTGATTATGTTTCTAACCAGACAAATACTCACTTATAATCATTTCAATGTTAATGAAGCATATGTAGGCATGTTCAAATTACATCTAACTGCGCTATTTTCAACAACAAACTAATTGCATGCTTGTTATTTTTGGCTAATAAAGAAAGCTCGCGAAATCTGTAAAATGACACGTGACTAGACTGCAGCTCGCATCAGGAAGCAGCGCCCTCAAACAGGATTACTCTGAGTTAGCAAGTCAGGACTAAGCTCCCACCTTTTGCGGGTGGGAGCTTAGTTACATATTGTTCTACAGCGAAAGCTGTTATGAGATCACAACAAGGGCCGTTTTTGGCGCCGTAGTTGTCCGCCGCCGCCGGTGTCTGTAACCAGTATCGCGCCAAATAAGAAAAAAAGTAAATAAGAAAAAAATATCCAGGATGGAACGAGCTTCGAACCTAGGCCCTCTGCGGGAGCCCAGTACTCTACCTCAGAGCCATGCCGGTGCTTGAAAATGCTTTGCAAAATAACCCTTTACAGGCTTGATGTCCGGAGGGAACCACTTTAACATATGTAATGTAGTGTGGTAGAAGAGTGAAATAACTAGGAGTCACACAACGCGAATTCTGTAACCAGGCGTCACACAACGCGAATTGCGCAACGAGAGTGTTGTTGAATGCTTCCAACCCATTACAAAGGGATCTGCCATAATTCTTTATCGTCATCAGCCACAGCATCAACAAAGTGCACATAATGCCTTACGGGTGTTTAGCGGGTACCACGGTTCCCCGCAGAATGACGAAAAATTGCATAGTGGCTGCTTCCATACACAAAAATTATGGTGATTTATAGCGTAGTGGGTTCCTCCCAAGTGCACTTCTATTGGTTGCCAAAGAAGCCCTTCAGGCTCCCATGATCCATTTCCTCTGGGTTTCAATAAAGTTAATTCCCTCTCTCTCTTTCGCGTGGTGGCAGAGTTAAATAACGACCGGGCGTCACACAATGCGAATTACGTAACTAGTGGGTCGTTTAAAGCTTCCAACCCATTACAAAGGGCTCAGCCATAATTCTTCATCGTCATCAACCTTCGCGTCAACAAAGTGCACATAACGCCTTACAGATGGTACCTCGCTTCTCCGCATAATGACGAATAATGTCGTGGTGGGCGCTTCCCAACATCACAGAAATTATGATTTGAGGCGTAGTGAGTACGTTGCTAGTGTACTTGTAAGTAGCCACAAGAGAGTTCATAACGAGCTCTAGAAATGCCGCTCTTCCAGCTTTCGCTGTGACTGTGCTGCGCTCTCCACGCAGGCCTGACGTTTTTTTGCAACCACGTTCTGAAACTAATACACATATCTCCTAGCAGGTTCTACACGCTCAGTCGCACGCTTCCTTGCTACTTTGTATTGGGGGTCAGGGGCATTGAAGCTGCTCTGACAGCTTTTGCCTGTCCTCCTCGAAACACACTCTTGCTGCGGAATAAATTTCAATTTCAGTTTTAATTATCCACGTGTGTTTTACTTACTTGCTACCCATATTGTGTTATGAGCAGAGTTGCCAGATGCTGTCGAGCTAACAAGCAAATAATCATCACAAAAGAAGCCCCAAGAAAGCGGCGCGACTTTCGCGAAGAAGCCCAGAAGGAGCGGAAATTTAATAATTTTCTTATTCCTAAAATATTTTTAGTTATAATAAATAATGCCACTCAAATACAAAGGGGAGTGGAAAAAATTACTTTAATATTTTGTACAGCGAAATATGCGCAACTATGCCTGAAAGCACATATTTACTTTTTAATATTGTCTCCGGGTAGTCTCTTTTCGGTTGAATGCACGTTTGCCAGAGCGTGATTAACGTAACTTGTTGATTCTCGCAACGTATGTTTCACTTCAACACTCAACTACACAAAGACATCGACAAACGCGCTATTAGTGAATGACAAACGCGCTACGGATGAACGTGATGATCACTACAATAACTATACTTGCTGGAAAAATGCAAATAAGCCCAAGAAACGGGACAAGCGACTGCAAAATTCTACAAGCGACTCGGCGAAGAAAGAAGCTCAATTCCACTTATTATAAAGAAAGAAAATGCTCTTGACGTTGGTCCTGGAACGTCGCACGTGGAACGATCGTCGAACATGGTAGTGTCTCTAGCAAAGTGGTCATCTGCAGCAATAAGCAGCATGATGAAGTTAAATAACCGCTAGTTGTCCACTCAGGAAGCCTGCACGAATGTGCACACTAAGTTTCAGGCCATTTGAAGAAACACGCGGTGCGTGATGCGACTCCAAAGATGACGTGTACAATTGTACACACCGTGACTGAAAGGGATAAACGGAACTGGTAACTCTGGTTACGAGTGAATGAGTTGCGTACGCACACTATGCGGACAGTGAATAGGAGCTACGGCACAGTCGACTTTGGCCAACAGGGCCTCTTTGTTTTTCAGATTTTTCTCAACCCACTGTCAGCCAGAAGGTAGCAAGCCAGTTCCGGTCCTGACAGAAAATAACTTCACGCTAATTTCTGATAGCAGTGCGAGACAACCTCAAGTTGCCCGAAGTTTTCAAAATGGAAAGCTTGGACAGCCAGCACAACAGTAAAAGAAAGCTACCCCGATGGCAATGTCGGGAACTTCGCACTGAGTGAGCGCATACAGTCGTTCCTTTCTGCGTTGTCCCTTTGGAAATAAGTAGCTAGGTTTACAAATTAAACCAAGCGATATTCTCGAGCTATTCCACTGGAGGTTACGATCACGTAGCACGGTAGGTGTCGCATGACTCGGCGCAGAAGCTGCGCTCCGCATTGCCGTACGCGCAACAACTCGCAGGTGAACGCCACCCTGAGGACTAAAAACCTTGAATTGGTGCATCGCTAACGCGTACAGGGCTTCTCAAGCTCTCCCTGTGCATAGTGCAAAAATCGATGCCCGGCAGATCCTTTGGCGCGACGCGTAATCTTGCGAGAGTGATCATGTCCACGAAAGCGACAGCTCGAGAATATCGCTTACTGATGTTAATGACTCTGCGTTTTCTCATCTCATGATAATCGAAACTGCGGAAGAATGTACAGTATGGCTACGCATGTGCCGTACGTTTAAAAAGATTTACTTGCCATTTGAGCCCTGCAAAAGTAGATGTTCGAAGCCGGACATGTACTATACGGACACGATCAGCCCTTCGGAGGATTTCATTGGATCATGTTTGGCGATCTGCGTGTAATTCCGTCCAGTACTACACAGACAAATCCTCAAACGCCGTCGTGAGAAGAACGAACTATTCAGCAGCCACGCCATGTTGACCCACCCTTCTTGTTTTCCTTTGCGTCATTTTGTACAACAGGAGGACACCAGCTGCTTTGGGACTCTGACCCAAACACGACACAGCAGTTACTCCTAAGAAAGTGAAACCCTCTGCAGCATCTTCCACTTGACGAAATGAGCCATCACGGAACGGGAGGAGAAGGGTGGGGATACCCTGGAGAATATACGCCGCTACTTATTTTTTACACCACAAACACCACTAAGAATCCAACGCGTTATCCTAAGGTTGTGGGTTCCGCCTCAACTGGCGGCAAAATTGTTTCCCGTCCACTTCAATGCATTACCACTTATGTCACAATTACAACACTACAGTGAAAGACTACCTCTAATGTCCCCAATACGCTTCTCGGCTTCACTGTATGTTGTTTTAGTTTGTCGTCATTTCTAATAAAAAAAGCGCCCTTGATGCATTCCTCTTCTTTCGCTTACTCAAGGCGAGGGTCTTGTTCCGGCAGAATTGATGGCTTCAGGCAGTCTTCGAGCGTATGCTGGTCAGGTTCCAGCTCGTAACAAGATCACGTGCTACGTAACGCCGGCTGGCAAAAAAAGTCTTCCACACTCGCCGCCGCGGCTACGAGCGGCGCTGACTGACACTCCCAGGTTTCACGCACATAAGTACCCAATAAAGTGGACGGGAGGACTACCGCAGCTGTAGCTCAAGGAATCGAACGCGTTACACATGGCATCGGACTCGTTATTCGAAGGTTGTAGGTTGCGTCCGTACCGGCGGTAAAGTTTTAAATGCGGAGCATTTCTTAGTGGCACCTGCGGCGTCGGCCGCCGTCTACACCCCCACTGCGCATGCTCGGCTCGTCTCGTGCCGGCAGCAAGCCTCTCCTCTCCCTCGCTCGCATGCTCGGCTTGTCTCGTGCCGGCAGCAGGGTTCTCCTATCCCCCCCCCCCCCCTCCTCTCCGTCCCTCCCTCCTCTCGATCGAACGCGGGCGGTGTGTATTTAAGCGGCGGAGCGCGTGTTCGGAATTGAGTCAAGGGCGTCTTTACTTGGCTTTCGCTTGACTTGACGGTTTGCTTGACTCGAGTAGATGCGATGGAAGCAACAGTACCTTCAATCAGCCTCCCACCACTCGTTGAAGGCAACGTTACCCCACCCTCACCGTCGTCGGCGTCAACAACAGCAAGCAACGCAGAAGACAAGGCTGCGAAGAGACGAGCATACGAAGCTGAACGCAAGCGTTTGAAGCGAGCTGCGGACCCGGAACTTCGTGCACGCTGGAGCCGTTCAAGTGGTACTTGGTGTGCGCATCGTGTAATAATTAAGCATTCCCAAACCATACCCAATTATGCAACATTCACGCGATACCCCCACCACTCTGCGACGCATTTACTCGAGTTCCCCCCGTGGGAAGATGCGGGCTTTTTTTAAAGACGATAGTCTTTCTGCCTTTCTGTTTGTCGGCACGTCCCTCGATTCAGCCACTCGGCCAAAGTTGAACCACTTGCCCAAGGGCCAGCCGTCTTGAACTGGTACGGCTGTTCATACTTGTGAACGTTGTCGATCAAAAAGTAAATATCATGCACATCTGAGGTGCAAGATCACTAGGCAAGTATTAGGTGGCGTGTTCCTTTAATAGAAAATGCATACATACGTAATTTTAAGGACCCTAGTTTCTTAAGCTGCGCTGAAATTTGCCTTCCTCCGTGCCCTTCGCACGAGCTCATTGTTGTGTTTCGGTTTCGGTTCTGTATTGCATTGTACGAATGCCAAGGGTTGGTCTTGAAAAACTTTAGTTTTGAGAAGGCCAAGAAGGTGGAAAAAGATATTTAAAAAAGGAAAAAGCAGCGTTGTGGGCGGCCTTCAGGCTGCCGGTTGTGGGCGCCGCTCTGGCATTCCTGTTTTACCCAGGCGACGTGTAAATAAAAGAGTGTGTGGAGAGTACTCGTTGAGTGCGGACGTTTCTTCTTCAGCGCTTCGCGCCAAACCGCGTGTTCGGGCTGGCTGGCGTCCCCTCCGGTCTTCGCCTGCTGCTGCGCCGGGACTACCAGCACGCAACACAGCACTCATGTTTCCCGACGTATTGCCAGATGGCATCCATATCTCACACAGTGCCTCTTCTATCGTCTTTACACGACATTTGCAGCGAAGCACGCAGATACGCGGCCAATTTTTTTTTCGTCCACTTTCATTCTTTCCATATATGTTGCAGCTACTACAACAATGCTCCCGATAATTCCCTTGGTTTCGTTGCCTGTTAGTTGTATTAGAGAGGTCTGTTTGGCTAGGCATGATGCGATATGAAACCGCGTGTCGAAAACACAGGAATAGACAAAAACTGTTGGCTACATAAAGGTCATTACTGATCTGCCGCACACGCGATTCTAGCCCATGTGAAAACCGCTACAAGACTTAGCACGTACAGCCGCTGTACTGGTGGATCTGCTACTGACGAGTTTGACCTAGAGTGTAATTCCTTGGGGGAAATCAAACTGCTCCTATCGCTCGATTCTCAACGAAAAAAAATTCAGGCAAGTGCTCTTCATCTCGCACATGGTGAATTTCATGCGCGAGAAGCAGCGACACGTGGCACCATCAACGTCGGCATGTTGCTTTCGTCGAAAGCTAAAAGTGGCGCTCGCTGGCGCGTTGTTAAAGTTAAGATGACTACGACATGGAGACATTTGGGCCTGTTGTTATGCTTACTCCTTATGTAACTTGCGAGGTACACAGCTTGCCTGTTGTCGCAAGTTTTCGCATGTTGGGACGCGATTGCAACTTGCCAAGACTTTCGTTGCCGTATAACCTTTCACTGCAAGAAATGACGCGACAGGTCCGACTGAGTCTATGATGCAGAGCTATAATGCTATGATGCAGAGTTGTCGCCACCCTTAGATGCATAAGAGCGGCGGCCACCCCCCCACACCTGCCCCCCACCACCCCACTGCGCGCACGCCTATGTTGCTGTCAGCCAATTTTGGTTAGAGCTTGTTTGTGTGACCTGACTGTTGGCTAGCGCTGATGAGGCTTGGCTAAATGTGAGTTCCTATGGGTTAGTGATGACTAATATTGGTTGACTGTCCGCGAGTATGGCATCACCTTGGCAGGTGGCGCCTAATGTTGGCTAATCGAATAGTGTTTCGTATGCACTGTGATGGCAATGTGAGAAGTATTATATGCGCTTTGCTATATGACTCTTATACTTACAGTGCAGCTTTGCTTGATCCCGCCGGAATGCGCCTACAAACGTTGCTTACGACAGACAGGTAAGGGCGCCGGAGCATTCATCTGTCCTAAGCGAAACTAACGTACGCGCTCGAGGGCAACTTCCGACTGGACGCCAAACTATAAACCAAACTGTAATTGTCAGAATGTAGTCCACGTGTTATTAAAGCGCGCGTCCCGTACACAACTATTGAATTTAGGCAAATAATTTGATCCGGCTTGAAGCACTTGACCCTAAGAGAAATGATCTGCCAAAGGCCGGCTGCTTTCAACTGAGTGGATTATGCCGGGATCCTAATAGGTATGATGCCCATCACTTCCGTCACGGAACTGATGTCGATAAAAGGACAAGCTCGTAGGTTTAAAAGTAATTCAGAAAGATTATGCTGGTGTACCGCCCGAGGAATCTACGATTTCCGAGCACAGAAGCCTTATGTGCGCACCACTACGCCACACACGCCTACTGGTATCTCGGCGCGAACGCTTCCCTTGCGCCGTTTGCTTTGGCAAGAATGGCGGCGCCATCTAGGGGCTGTGCAGCGACGCACTACGCCGCAACGCTGCGGAAGCTTGTCGAGTCTCGTCACTGCGTGGTGCAGCCACAGCAGCGGTCATAACTGCGTTGGACGAGCAAGACAGGCTCGAGCGGGAAGCACACCGCTCTGACGCTGTCAAGGCGCACAGTGCGAGCTGTGCCTTTCGTAGTCGGGAAACTGAGCACGCCGCAGCTGCCAAACATCCCACGTGATCGGTCCCTAATGCGCGGTAGATATTTGGTCGTGGTAGTCAACTTGTGTTCATCACCGTCGGAATTTGTAACGCTGGTGCAGTAAAAATTAGCACTGTGGAAGTTGTACTTCATAACGTCCAACAGAACTCTAATCAGTTTTATGGCGGCATATTTCACTTTCCTGTTATCAACGATTCCTATGCAAACGGGAGCGACAATCATTGTATGTTGTCTTTCGCATGCATGCAAGTGCGTGCGCCTTCTCCGTCGACAGAACGCGGTTTATGATAATGCCCAATCTTCAGCTGTAGTTACAATATGGCGTTGACGACATTGTTATAGTTCGAAAATTGCATCACATTCACGGTACGTTGCTACTTACAAAGAAAGGTGAGCCTGTCGATACTATATGAAGCGAAAGCATGACGTTTCCCTGGTAATGAGCATAGTGATGGTAAAAACGTTGCAGCCATGAGTGGGTTACACTACGAGTGTCCAGATATACATCTTTGAAATATGTCTGGAAAATACAAAGCCTTAATTAATTCAATTACGCACACTAGTAAAATCAAGCAACGATGCACTGGAATGACAGCGCTAAACAGGCTAACGAGCGAGATAAATTTCCTTGATTTGTAATGGATTGTCGAGACTAAGAAGAACGTGCAACCTAGAGAGAACCTAAAGAGCTGAGGCGTTTTAAGGGTGAAGTGTTGTCGGACGACAACAAAACTATTCAATTTTCCTTGCTTTCGGCTTCTGAATCACGCTGTATTTGCATAGTTCCTGGTCCTTAAATATTGTTTACCTCCCGATAATAAGCGTTCAAAGGCATATTGCGCCTTAGAGTATGACAGCCTTGCTGCCTCTAGGTAGCATAAAGGGGTTCATAGGCTTGGGCCAAATAAGGCAATAGCGGGGCAGGCAGCTTCGCTCGCCGGCGCCCCTTTCACCAACTTTGGCGCCTGTCAGAAAATGAAATTACAAATAAGCTACTATATTACAACATAGGCCTCGCAACACCAAGCATATAATGTACTGCACAGGCCGTTACTTCCTATGCTGGTATTTGACACTTGCACACCGAAGCACTCTCACGAAACAAAAAAATTTCGTTTCGCGCTTACTGTAAATTTTGAGCATTTTATGTCTACCGCTTTCGTTTATAATAATAATAATAATAATAATAATAATAATAATAATAATAATAATAATAATAATAATAATAATAATAATAATAATAATAATAATAATAATAATAATAATAATAACTGTTCTTATTGAATATCCCAAATGCACGATATGATTATAAGGGACGCTATATAGTGGAGGGCTCCGCAAATTTCGACTTATCTCAGCGACTAACTAACTGTTCATTTGGTCCATGACGATATGGGGACATAATGCACTAGAGCGCTGCTTTGGAGTCGGAGAAGACTGACCACGCCTGTGGCGTTTCGTCAACTACGAACTCTAGATCAGCACGGATGGCGGCAAGTTCCGCAGCCGTCGATGATGTCAAATGCGACGTCTTGAACTTTATATTGACGGATTTCTCGGGTATGACCACTGCCCTTGCTGAGCTTGTAGAAGAAACTGAACCGTCAGTATAAATGTGAAGGCGTCCACTGTGTTTTTCATGCAGGAACAATAGAGTGGCTTCAGGGGCGTAGCCAGAAATTTTTTTCGGGGGGGGGGGGGGTCAACCATACTTTATGTATGTTCGTGCGTGCGTCTGCATGTGTGCGTGCCTATATAGGCAAGCAAAATTGAAAAATTTCGGGGGGTGGTTTGAACCCCCCAACCCCCCCCCCCCCCCTTGGCTACGCCCCTGAGTGGCTTGTTGTAGTGCCAGATATGACGAGTGTTTTTTCTTTTGTATACCGGGAATAGTTATCAGGGCTTCCAGTGGATGTAGACACCACAACGGCAACGGCGGTCTTGCTGCGTTCGTGAAGTTCGTGGGAATCACTGCGCTATGCGAAGCAATAATACCGCTGAACGCAGAGTGTGGCCTAGCAGCTGGAAGTGAGGCGAGGTGGTGTGATGGAATCCGGGCGGCATGTCTTATGTGTATTCTTAAAGCATCGACGCGAATGTATGTTGTGATGGGGTGATCACGAGCGATGACGACAGTCGCTGCTGAGGACGCGCATCTAGGAAGCCCAAGGCATATCCCCAGTGCTTGAGCTTGAATCGACTGGAGTACGCGTAAGTTTGTTCTTCGGGTTCTGCCCAGTACAGGTAAACTGTAGCGCATGAAGCCGAGGAAAAGTGCAGTATATAGTTGAAGCATCGCTCGTACAGATGCACCCCACGATTTTCCCGCAAGAAACCTTAGGACGTATGTGATCATGGCGAGCTTCTTTTTCATGTAGGCGATCTGGGGGCTCCAGGACAAGTCGCGATCTATGATTACTCCCAGGAAACGCTGGGTCTTCACGTAGCTGATCGTGCGCCCATTGATTTTGATGACATATGGGGTCATTACCTTGCGCGTAAACCCAACCACTGAGCATTTCTCAGACGGCAGTTCCAGTCCCCGTCCTTGGAGGTAGTTTGCCGTCAGTGTAACCGCTCGCTGAAGCCTGGCTCGTACGTGTAGACGCGTGACCCCTGACGCCCAGATGCAGATGTCGTCGGCGTATATTGACAGATGCACAGACGGTGGAAGAACGTCAACAAGACCGATGAGCGCAAGGTTAAAGAGTATGGGGCTCAGGACTCGACCTTGAGGTACGCCGCGACAAGTACAATGTTGCGTTGTTGTACCATCTTCTGTCTGAACAAAGAAGGTTCTGTCCTTCAAATAGCTGTAAATCCAGTGATAGACGCGGCCCCCCCCCCCCCCCCAATCCAATGTTACCCAAGGCGTCCAGGATGGCTTTATGCAATACATTGTCATATGCGCCTTTCACGTCCAAGAACATTGCCGCAGATAATCTCTTTATGCTTTTTTGTTGCCGCACAGACGTGGCAAGGTCAATACATTATCTATAGAAGACCGTCCACGCCGAAAGCCGGTCATAGCATCAGGGTATATCTCGTTATGCTCCAGGTACCACTCTATGCGAGTCAGTATCATCCTCTCCATCACTTTTCCAAAACAGCTGGCAAGCGCGATGGGTCGATAGGAGGCCAAGTCCAGAGGAGATTTACCTGGTTTGAGCAGGGGGACACGTCGGCTGGACTTCCACGAAGGAGGAACCAATCCGTTACACCACGAGTCGTTGTATACCGCAAGGAGGGCACGCCGAGCTGCTTGTCCGAGGTTACAAACGGCCATGTAGGTGACGCCATCAGGTCCTGGTGATGACGAACGCTTGCATGCTTCCAAAGCTGCCTGAAGCTCCTCTGCAGAGAACAGGTTGTCCATCCAGGAATCTCTGAACATCGGCGCGTTTCCTAGGTTACTCAGGGTGAACCCGGACCCCTTATTGGCAACTCTGGCGCAGAAGTCTTCTGCCACATCAATTTCGCGTCGACTTTGGTGGAGAGCGAGGCATTTGAAAGGGCAATGCTGTTGTGGCAATGTTCGTAAGTCGCGGACGATTCTCCATATTTGCGATAGGGGTTTGTTGGGATCAAGCGACTCGCACAATGATTTCCATCGTAGCGACTGGAGTGCGTTGATTCGACGCTGAATCTTCTTTTGCAGACGCCTCGCCTCCCTCGAGTCATAGATGGATTTTGTGCGTCTATATCGTCGTTCAGCACGACGACGGATTGCTCGGAGCCGCTCCAATTCCACTTCGTATTCGCAAAACTGCCATGAAGGTGTGAAATTATATGAAGCGTCTTGAGTAGCCGCTTTGATTATGTCTTCTAAGCTTTCAGGAGAAACTTCTTGATTTTCCTCGCACCCGCTTCTCTGTGGATGATCTGTACTTGGACCAATCGATGCGTGAAGGGGCGGTGATCTGCGACTTGCTTTGGCCCTTGATCTTAATATAGGTGGGGATGTGGTCACTTCCATGGGTTTCATTGTCCGCAAACCACTGTACCTTGGCACTTAGGCTACGTGACACAAAAGTTAGGTCGAGAAAGCTGTTATATGTGAGACCCCGTAAAAACGTGGGACTGCCGTCGTTTAAACAGTATAGTTCATGGTCAGACGCGAACGAGGATACATGTCGTCCCCGACGATCTGTCTTGAGGCTTCCTCACAATGGGTGATGAGCGTTGAAATCGCCGGTAATAATCCACGGTCCAGGTGTTGCCGATATAATAGCGCTTAATCTTGCACTGTCAAAGCGGCCTGAAGGGGAAATATATACACCTACTAGTGTGAAAGTAAGGTTATTGCGTTTAACAGTCAGGCACACGTATTGGTTGCTGTCATCAGGTGGTACTGGATGCTCAATATAGGTGAGTTCGCACCTGATAAAAACGATGACTTTACTACTGTCGTTGCAGGTAGCAGACTTGAAAGCTTCGTATTTAGACAATCGTATCGCACTGTGAAGGCGTGGCTCACAAATGACGATAATCGAAAACTGATTCTTAAAGACAAATGACCGAATATCCGAAATGCGGGGTTTAAGGCCTCGGGCATTCCACTGGAATATTGACGCCTCTTTCACTTCTTTACTAAAGGGCTGCAGAGGAGAAGCCATGATGCTTCTCCAGACTTGACAGCACCGGGTTTAGAGCATCCAATATTTGAAGTGCACTACGAGCAGCCGGAGTCTGAATATTATTTAGGAGTACTCGAATGGTGTTTATTAGGGTTTTTACCATGGCTATTACTTCTTGATCTTGGCTGTCGCCACCTACTCGTTCAGAAGTAACCTTCAACGAACGATGCTGCGGCTCAGCTGGCGGATTTATCGACGGCAGCGCTGGCAACGCGTCAGGTGGGCCGATGATTCTTGTGTCGTTCTTAGGGTGCTTATTGCTGTCACTTATTGGCGCTTGTTGTGGTGGGTACGCGGTCTGTGGAGCCCGTGCATCTCTGGCCTCGGTAGCAGGTTTTCTAAAAGTTCTCCTGCGACGAGACCGCCGACGTCGCACCTTAGCAGCAGCCTCCCTATGGGTGGAGCCGTCCCTGACCATCTGCCTCAGCATTTGCATCTCTTTATTCATGTTTGGGCACGCCTTTGAAGGCGCATCGTGAGGGCCGTGACAATTGCTGCACTTGCGATGTTCTGCATGGCAGGTTTCTGTGCTGTGCGACTCTGAGCATCGCGAGCACACAGCAGAATTTGTGCATACGGCGATGACGTGTCCCATCTTACAGCAGTTCAGACACTGAAGATGTCTTGGTAAGAACAGCCGTACTGCGTGTCGAAAATGGCCAAATCTAACTTGGGATGGAAGACTGTCACCCTTGAAAACAAGTTTTACACATCGTGAATTCCCAAGACGACGGGCTTGCAAGATGACAAACCCTTCCGTCGCCGGCTTGATGAAAATGGGAAAGTCGCTTTCGCTGATAGAAGTGTCGACATCGTAAATAACACCTGCCGTAGAGTCCTTGCCGTCTGGTATGTAAGAACGTACATTGATGTTCCCCAGCACATTGACCTTGCTCAATATGTCCAGAGCAGTACGTTGCGTAACGTCTATCGACAGAACATTCTTGCGACCATTGATTCTCACATCTTTGATTTGTCTCGGAACGAGCGCCTCAATAGTCATAGATGTGGATTGACGATTAAACCGGTTCATGCTTTCAGCAGCAGTCAGCGGAACAAACAAAATAGTGTAAACCGGTGCCTCTTGCGTATTAATAGTAGCCTTACTTTTTGAAGGAGACGTCGTTAGTAGCCTTCTCTTCGCTTTACGCCTTGTCACGGGCACGAAGTCGCTTTCATCCGAGCTCTCGTCGCTGCCTGTAGAGTATATCAGCGTGTCCTCACTGTCGGCGTCGCTCAGGTGGCCGGAGCGCTTTCTTGGAGCGGCCACAGACGACGTGGAAGGTAAGGGTGGAGGCCCAGGTGTTTCCACGTCCATTTTCGCAGTCACAAGAACGGCGTCTTGTGCAAACACAAAATAAAAACGGGAAAAATCGCAGAGACTGAAACCAGCGTTCCACACAGGAATCACTTCGTCTTCCTCCCTCTGTAATGTGTATTACATAGCCAAGATCTAGGCGACAAGACAAGACAAGACATGGCTATAGAAGCTGATAGCCAGCACTGGAATTACAATATATCTCTTTCAAGCAATCTGAGAATGCTCCGCGGGTGCACGGAGCGCTATGGGAAGAGTGTGTACGTTGAACAAGCCGCTGCTCGTTGCCATCATAGGAGCATGAAACAAATAGAATACGTCGCCGCTTGTTGACTATAGTAAATACTAAACATATTCGAAAGCACTTGCATGTATCTCTACGCATGAAATGTATAACAGTCCGGTTAATGGGAGGTAGTCACCGGGCAGATTGTAAGGGCTGACATATCGGCTCTCGAAACACCTCACGAAAGCATGGGCAATTTAAGAGTAGGTCCTTTCAGCTGGACAGCGAACGCCGGTTGTGGTCTAAAGACGGAGTCGGAGCCAGGAGTGCCGATAAGCCCCGCTGTGTCTTTAGCCTTGCCCCACTAGTTCAAGTTACGCCCTTTTTTTTCAAGTACTTCCAATACAATATTGGCACAAGACATTGACACCGACGGTCGTATTACCGTTGCAAATATTTGCTTGTAGAATGGTACACTAAAAGGAAAATACGCGTTGCATAGGCGAAAATCCAAAATGCAGCACACTTCGTCGGCCTTGAGCGGGGTGCGCGAAGGCAGAGTCGTCGTTTTGCAATACTGTTCTGCAGCAGGCAACAGCATAGTCCACAACATGCGTGGGAACATAGACTGGACGTCAAAAGAGAGGATGACTGTTCTCTCTGTCTAAAGTGACTTTGCTGATCTTGTAAACAAAGACACAGGAGTCCATTATCTGCGTCGACGTTCGTGCTACGAAGGGGGGGGGGGGAGCCCACCTCGAAGATAAACAGAAAGACGGCGCCACGAGGAGCGCGTGTAGTCTACAGTAAGCCGCAGCGGGTCTTTAAGTTTGTGGCAGGCCGCATATTGCAGGAGCCAAGCAGGTGTGACACAGCGGCGTCTTATACAGATGCTTATTTTCTTGCGGCAAAAACTTGAAGAAGTCAGTAACTTCTGCAGTTCTAATTCGGTCCATCTTGTAGGGTACCGGTCAACCTTCAAATGCGTAGTTTCGTCCGGAGATGCTCCATTATTGCTGAAACGTAGACGTCACCGTTCATAAAATCCGTGGCGGTCCCCTTATCCACAGGCAAAAAGATTCATAAGCCGCCTATGTCGCTCGTTGGTGAGGATATCGGCATCCCGCTTGGGTTCTTCAAGGAGACGGGAAGAAGCGGCGTCCCGCTTCTTCCCATCTCCTGCCGCGCCCTCACACACTATAGTCTTATTCACGCCATCCGACGTCTTCATGCATAGTAACGCTCCACTTTTACCTCTCGCCACGCTTGACAACTCCGCCGGCAGCAGAAATATACGTATTGTCTTCACTCCACTGTGCGCACCTGTTATGTTGCTTGTAGGTGAATACCTTGGCTACATAGAAGACCTCGGCTCTTTGTTGCTGGTTGACGTCCCGGATGGCTTTTGCAACGTACCATGGCGGCTTAATGTAATGGTGCTTCACGCAGTGGCTAAAACTTAACTTCGGAGCATGCGCATTCGATGACGGCATCATGGCGGGATTGGGAGTCCCACCCGAGGATGACGTCGTGCCAACAGGCAGAAAAGGCAATAGATTCAACGATGTACAGACTGCCTTCTATAAACACTCTTCCAGTGCAGGCTGCAACAGGCGTAACTAGCTCCACGCTTGCGGTGCGGAGCGACAGTCCGGAAAGCGGCGTCATCACCTCGCGTAGTGAACGGCAGTGATCAGCAGCTACCACAGCGACAGCTAAAGTATAAACAGCTTCGGCAGTTATTGAGACCACGTTAGCAGGAGAGGAGCATATACTTCGGGCAGTTGGAAGATGGCGCAGTTCTTGCTTCTTGAAATGAGCTGTTTTCCTGGTCGGAAGGGCCGGGTCGGCAAAGCATTGGGGAGAGCATTTGTTGACGAGGAGATGATGAGCCCTGCGACTGGAAGTCAGATCGGTCGGTAGAGATATAGCGCGGTGAGGGTCCAGGAGCGTATTGGGGCTGGATGCCCTATTGTGGCGAACGGTTAGCGCCACTGAATGTTTGAAGGAAACGGCGGCAATGGCGGGTGATGTGTCCATGACTGCAGCAGGTGTAACGAGTGGGACAACTGTCAGGCGTCCTCCAATGATTTTTGAACCTTGGTGCTGCTCAAGACGCAATATGAACAGACGGTGCACAGGCTGTGAGTGGGTGGAGTAAGGTTGGTGCGGATGCACTTGCATTGCCCACAGATACGTGAGAGGCGCGGTCACAGGCTTCACAGCTTGCAGATAGGAAAGAAGAGCGGCCACGGGCTGCACTGCCTGCGCATAGGTAACAGGAGCGGGTGCTAGCTGCTCGTGGTTCGCAAAGGGTCCGTAAAGGACCCTTTGGTCGGCCCCTTTGCAGCGTGAACGGCCTCCCCGCAAATGACAGTCCGAAGCTTGGTGGGCAGACGGGAGGTGGGCTCGTGAGTGAAAGGCCTTAAGGAAAGTTTGCAGGAAACTTATTCATCGACGAAGTCTGTCCTACTGAAGCAACGTGGAATGATCAGGCGTTATATCAAGGCTGTACAGCGACTCGCCGCTCCACTGAAGCTGCTGAGTCAGGGCGCTTTGCTTCTTCAGCTTATCGTAGCTCTGGTTAAAGTTGGCGACTTAGGAAATTGTGCGCGGATTCCCAGCCAGGAACATCTGGGATGCGCCGTCATCAATGCCTTTCAAGATTCGCTGAATCTTGTCAACCCCGGGCAATTTGTCGCCGACACGTTTAGAAACTTACACCATGTGATTATTGCAAATTATGAAGCTTTCTCCTGTCTATTGCACTCAGACGCGCAACCGCTGCTCAGCACGTTACTTGTGGACCGCCGGTCGACGAAACACTTCTGAGAAGGACGTCTTAAAAGTTGACCGTGCGGACATGTCGTGTTTGTGATTGTTTTGCGACAATTTGGGGCGCCAGTAAGATGACATGGCTTTGCTTGTCGGGGTCAACCCACTTGTTATGCGCGCACACTAGTTCGTAGTCGTCAAGGCCGTCTTCCACGTCGGTCACATCAGCACCGCTGAACAGCTTTGTTTCCCTTAGTCGAGGAACTCCAGCCAAGGAACTCTCTTTGTCGGTCACGATGGGTGGAAGTGTTCGGATTCGCAGCTGCAGGGTCTGGCGACGGGGGACCTCAGCACGCTCCACCAATAGTGAAGAGATTTATTGGCGGTTCAAGGAAGTTCTATCACCGTGAGGCACAGTCGAGCGAGACAGCAACGATGAGAAACGTGAGCTGAGCTTTCAGAGCTTTGACGGTTCTGCTGTACGGAGGTACCTTCATCACACACCGATGCGTCTTCTTCTTCACAGTAGATGTCGTCGCTTATACATTAGTGATCGAACTTCCATCTTTATCGGTGGTGCTCGTGTTAGCTCCAAAATAAAGTCGACCACTGGCGTCGCGCGGGCAATCTTATGAAAGCAGTGTAAAACAATAGCGAAGTTTACTAAAACTTACTACCGGGTGGCGCAGGGGGCCACCCGGTAGTAAGAGTTTGTGCGGGTGAAGCTCGATGACGTCAAAAATTCACGAATAAGCCGGTGTACCAACGCCCCCTTTAGCAGCCATCGTCATCTTCATTGGCTGCTCTTAGTTTGGGTGCTCTCAGACACTTCTGTCTCGTTCTTCATGATGAGAGCTGCCAGGTTAAAATATAGAAGAAAATTACACCATTTTCCGCTAAAGGGGACCATGAGGCAATGCGAAGCCGGAGGACTTGCACGATCGCGTTCCGTTGGCGTTCGTTGGGCATGCTACCGACCTCGTGTCGTGGAACGCGAAGAGGAACGCTACGCGCGTTCTTGTCTTCCCTCTTGCCGGGCCGTTAATTCTCACAGGGCGAGCGGGGAACGCGCTCGACAGGCGCGCGAGAGGGGGGCCGCTTAGGAGAGGAGAGAGAGGGGGAGGGAACGCGCATGCACTGGCGCTCATAGCGGCGTTGCGATGGAGAGAATTTCGGCATGTCTAAATATATAGGTGATTCTGTTCAGAAATAAAAAGTGGGGTGTGGTGTGCACGATGACTGTCTCTCGAAGAGGACACCTCAACCGGTACACACACGGAGAAAGGGGATGAAAAGGAGACAGAGAGGAGGAAATACACAAAAGGAGAGCTCGCGGGAGGGTAGGGCGAGGGTTGAACTACATGGCGTATTGGGTTCGCCGAGGCCGGCAGCGTCGATGAAGGAGAGAAGGGCGGCAAGGGCATTGTGGCGACGATCGCTGTAGCCGGTGCAGCCCGCGTTTCAGAGGAAGAGTGGAGAGGGAGAGGGGAAGTAGAGAGGGGTAGGTGAGAGGGAAAGTGGAGAAGGGGAAAGGGAGAGAGATAGTGGGGAGGGTGAAAGGGGAGAGGGGGAGTGGAGAGGAGGTGTATGGAGAGGGTATGCGCAAGCGCAGTAAGGGTGGTCACGCCGCACACCACCACCACCACCACCACGACCACCACCGGTTTGAACTACGCTATAAGATGCTTCGCATCTAAAAAAATAGCTGCTTCTGCTTCTGGCCATGGGTCCGAACGGTTCTAAGGTCTTTCGCTCGCCGACTCACGCATTGTTAAGTGGACCTAACCTCAGTCCCTATAACGCAGTGGCGTAGGCAGAAATTTTGTTTCGGCCGGCGGGGGGGGGGGGCACCTCTTTGATCCAACATTGTGTCTGGGCAGATAAGTGGGGTAGAGTGTCATTTTGTGCTCTGTATACCATGGGGAAAAATTTTCGAGAGGGCGACGGGCCCGGTGTGACCCCCCCCCCCCCCGACCCCCCGGCTACGCCACTGCTATAACGGAGTGTCACGGACGTGATCGCAAGGCGAGCACTGCACCATGGACGAGGCCTCGAACGAGAGACCGATAACCGGCGCAGAGGGCATCGCCATGGTGCAGATTCACCTGCCGTCTTTTTGGCCACAGAATCTTGCAGCCTGGTTTCTAAACGTGGTGGCCATCTTCGACCTGCCACTGTTTTGGTGCTCTTGCGGCCGTTTCGTTAGTTTGATCTATACCAAAATTGGCATGGCGTGACAAGAGCATATGACGAACATAAGTGACAGGTCCTAACGTGCAAATCATGATACGCATGTCATGTACAGCATGACTTACGTGCCACGCTCATGGTACGCTGGCGGCCGTTTCGCTAGCTTGATATACACCAAAACTGGTGTCGCTCGACGTGACTGTGCGACGAACATAAATAACAGGAATTATATGAAAATCATGACACGCATGTCATTTGCAGCATGACCTACGCGCCACGCTCATAGTGCGCTCGCAGCCGTTTCGCTAGCTTGATATATACCTATATTGGTGTTGTGTGACGTGACTGCGTGACGAACACAAATAACAAGTGGTAACATCAAAATCATGACACTCATGTCATGCACATCATGACTTACGTGCCACGCTAATAGCGCGCTGGCGGCCGTTTCGCTAGCTTGATATACACCAAAATTGGTGTCGCGCGACGTGACTCTGTGACGAACATAAATAACAGAAACTAACACGGAAATCATGACATGTATGTCATGTAGGGTATGACTTAGACGCCACGCTCATGGTGCACTCGCAGCCATTTTGTTAACTGGATATATACCTAAATTGGTATGGCATGACAGAAATGCGTGACGAACATAAATAGCAGGTCACGCATCGTATATATGTAGCAGAATATATGTTTCATTAGCATGGCATATCCCAGATTGTGCACGCATACATGTATGACAATCTCGCGATATATAGCGAACTAGATGACACGACATCAATGACTTCATTAGCCTCAATGACAAACAAGACGATGTATGCAGCTCTTTGCTGGCTGCTTCGCATTACATCGTTCCCACTATGCGTGGGATCTGCCGATTTTTTTAAACCGTGAGAATTTGTAACTTTAGAAATGAGACGGCATCGTGATGGAATGAAGCCATTGCAGCCAGTGTATATATTGACAGCATAGCTGTAGACAAAAGTAAATACTGCAAACCAGGGTGTCGGAACGAAATGTTTTTCGTTTCGGTTTTAGTTTCGTTTCACCGCAAAAAGTTCCGTTTCGTTTCTGTTCCGGAACGAAAAAAAAGCGTTCCGTAACGGTTCGTAACGGTTTTCTTTTCTTTGTATAAAAAAAGAAAGTATGAAAAAGGTGAGGCAATCACTAAAAAAGACATTGGATTTGTGATGTAGTTGCTTGCCCTCCTCTTAAGAAAGTGGGACAAAGGTAAAACACATTCTTCAGAGGAGCGGAAGTAACTGTACCACGTATTCCTAAAAACTAGCACAAACCAGTATTCATTTCAAAGTCATAGTATTTATTTTCTGACAAGATAAATACGAATTTTTTTAGTTGGCTTAATTCTTTGTGTCAAGGGAGTGAGCACGATCTCAGAAGCAGCACGTCATTGAGTGTACTCTCTGATGTGCGAGACCGCTGTTCTGATAAAAAGATCGTCAGGCCTGCGTGAAACACGCAGCAAGTCACAGCAAAAGCTAGAAGAGCGGACTTTGTAGAGCCGGTTGTTATCTCTTGGGGCAACTAATACAAGTAAACATGCAACGTACGCACTACGTCATAAATCGTCGCAATTTTTCTGAAGTAGCGAAGTTCCCACTATGCCATTTTTCTTCATTCTTCGGAGAATCGCGGTACCCGTTATACATCTGTGAGGCATTATCTGCACTTTGTGCTGCGGCTGATAATGAAGAATTATGGCTGAGCACTTTGCAGTGGGTGGGAAGGAGTGTTGCGGAATGGGCGCCTCCGTTCGATTCCAATTCTATTCTGGGGAATTAGAACTTGCCGCAATTCCATTCCTTTCAATTACTCGGAATGAAAAAAAAAAGTAAGAGTTTCGCCGCAAGGGCGAAGCAATCAATGCGATAGCTAGAAATTAATGCTATACGAAGTGAGGCAGGCCAATGGATACTCTCAGCTTGAACAGCGCTCCTGTTGCAAAGGTGGCCGAAGCAGCGAAGGAAACTAGCGTGGTTCAAGTGTCGACCTGTGACACTTGATAGTTCGCGCTCATCTTATGTCTCTTCGTTTAGCGGCGTCTCTTGAGCTCGAGTGACTTTCGTACGCTTCGCAACATGAGCGCGGACATCACGGTGAAAGCTTTAAACACCCCTCTTCCCCTCACCACGAGAAAACCGCGCGAGCAGACAGCGGAAGGGCAAGGTTCTCCCTGCGCAAATATAAGAAGAAGCGAGAGAGCTCGCCGACGACTTTTAAATGCACCCGTCGCGCTCCCAGCGCCATCTCGCTGGTAATGAAGAAACGTTTATTATCGCCTGCCGTCTCTGAGTCCGTCCAGCGGTAAAGGGTGTGTATATAACGCTCGCCGTTAGCTACGTGGAGGATCTGCGTTTCGTGGCGTAGTGGCTTGCGCCACTCGCTGCGGAGCAAGAGGTCCCTGGTTCGATTCCGCGCTTCGGAAGCATTTTTCTGAATTATTTTTCTTTGGGGCTTTTGTAAATATATATATATATATATATATATATATATATATATATACATACATGTATATATATATATATATATATATATATATATATATATATACTTATACATATACGGTGCATGACGGCGGCGACGGCGACGGCAAAATCCAGCCGAGACTGTCCATATAATTGCTATCGCAATACAAAAAACTTAGCCCATTGGCACTCAGGCAATGGCCTGGCATTCCGATTCCATTCCTGTAATTCCTGAATGTAGGAAAGGCATCTTGATAGTTTTATTGAGTTAAGAATGAACGCCCCCTAAAGCTGATGTCATCAAATGCATTAAGAACTGCAAAAGTACGCAAAACACGTTGCCAAGGTCGAGGAATAGTAGCTCGGTGACATATCTCGTGCAGTACAACCATCCTACTAAGTCCCATAGGGGCAGTTCTCCCGCTACCGATAGTATTTGCGTGGTCAACATGTTTGAACGAATGGTGGTGTTTCAATATTGTTTAAGCTTTAATCTGTTAATGCTAAAATGACGACACAGCGTATTTTTATGCTGACAAAAGCGCCTTTGCATCGAATACGGAACACTGGGCCGCACTGCCCGTCAGCACTCACGCTTGTCAAGCGCGCCTCGCAAGCATGGATGGGGTGAGGAGAACTTTCTGTGTTCGCCTGTGCACAGGTATGCAATGTCTTCCTTGTCGAAAAGGTTATTTGCGTGTGTCAGGTACTAAACTGCTCGTGAGATAAAGATCAGGCTGTGCATAGAGTATTCGCCATTTTAGGGTGGGGGCATCAATGGGAACAAACGCGCAGGGGTAATTTGTTTCTCCCTTCGGTATCTGCTGGGATAATACATTTGTTTGTACACTAACTTATACCTCCGTTTGTAGTAGGCGCGTTGCTTTTTAAAAATAGTGCTTTAGCCATTTTAAAAATACTGCTTTACTGTTAACTTGCGAGGCTCTGACTTACTAACGTTTGAAGCTTGAAAAACAGCACGTAGACGAAAACGTCCTTTATTTTCGGAAAAAGACGTAAATCCATTCCCATTCCATTCATCCGAGCGTTGTCCCCATTCCATTTCGGGGTCGCGAAAATTTGGATTGATTCCGGAGTCATTCCAGTTCAGGAGTGGTAACCCCGCAACACTGGTGGGAAGCATTAAACCACACACTCTTTGCGCTATTAGCATTGTGTGATGACTGGTTGTTATTTTACTCTTCTGCCACGCTAAATTACGCATGTTAGCGCGATTCCTTGCCCGACATGACGCCTGTATAAGAATGGAAGCTTGAGCGAGTTGGTATGCGTTCATCTTAATAGAAACAGCGCTCGCTAGACGACGACGAAGTAAAAGAAGGCACAGGACAGGCGCCTTCTTTTACTTCGTCGTCGTCTAGCGAGCGCTGTTTCTACTAAGATGACGCCTGTGTAGAGTATTTTTGCAATGGATTTATAAGCACCAGCGTGACACTGTGGTGTAAGACCCGACTGCCACGCAGATGGCCCGGATCCTAGAACTTTGTTTATCATTTAATTTTTTCTTATACCATGCGATAGCGGTCACGTACACCGGCGGCCGCGGACAACTATGGAGCCAAAATCGGCTGTTGTGATCTCATAACAGCTTTCGCTGTAACAAACTTCAGCGCCGACAATGCCCTTTCCACTTTGGCCTGCTTGACAGGCGCGCAAAAGTCCACTTGCGTTAATATAAACATGTCTGGTTGCCACTGTTCTCGTTTTTCGCACAATTTAAACATATCTTTGCTTTGGATTTCCTGTCTGAGGTACGCGCTAATACTATACCCTGAGATATGCTCACATTGCATGAGCTCAGTTGTTCCGGATTGCGAAATTTTCTCGTGGACCGAAAAACGATTGAAAAAAATTCGGTTTCACTCCGGAACGAAATAATAAATAACGTTTCGGTTACGTTTTCGTTCCGGTCAAACATATCGTTTTTTTCGTTTTTCGTTTTCGGTTTTCGTTCCGTTCCGACACTCTGCTGCAAACCAATGTTCCGCCGCGAAATGCGCTCCACTCACCATAAAGACATGCGCGACACATTTGGAATTATATACATATGTGTCATTTTTAATTTCTTGTGCGAATAACGACTGGACGAATCTGTCACCTGAGATTCTCAAAACGCCAACAAGCAATCGTTCCATCGTGCGCTGCTGCACTCTATATAATGCAGATATTTCTACCTCTGTCCACTTAATAGTGTAATTTATTGTGATGGCCCGCTTAAAGTGACTGCTCCATTTTTTATTGAACCTGTCGTCGCTTGCGGAAATAGGCTTCATCCCGTCAGCTTATACAGGGTGCGTTTTAAAAGTATCGTGGCAGCTATGGGATCGATCCCGACAGCGGTGGTCACATTTTGGACGGAGGCGAAAATGCTAGAGGCCCCTGTACTTAGATTTAGGTGCGCGTTAAAGGGACACTCAAGAGAAACAATGAATCGGTTTAGATCGATAAATTGTGCTCCGATAACTCTAATGCTATCAATTTCGCCATCATAGGTTTATTATTAGAGGAGAAAATCAAGTTCAAAATTTCATTTTTAAATTTCGCGCCGAAATGTCCCGGCGTGACGTCACCGATTTCAAAGTGTATTTATCGTATTTTGGCACTATTCGCTCAACAAAATTACCCCAAACTTGTTGTGTTAAGTCTATGGCCCCCTCAGAGGACAATGTACTTTATTTTTGCCGATTATGAACTAGGTAGTCCCTAGTAGGCGCCGTCAAAACATATGACGTCACAGCGAATGGTATGGAAGCTTGAAGGTGGCGTCGCCACCCACATTTTGTTTTTGCGCGTTTTCTCGCTTACTAAGCGTCTTCTCGCAGAAAGCGGGGGTGTTTTTGGTATCGTGAATGAGCACTTTACTAATATGAGAAAAATCGTTTTGCTCTTTAGTGTCCCTTTAATGAAGCCGAGGTGGTCGAAATCGCCAGAGAACTCTACTACGGCGGGTCCAGCAATAGTGTTGCCTCGCGCGTTCCTTCCTGCATTTTCATGTGGTCGGGCTGTTACAGGCGTAGCCTTAAGAAAGTTCATGAACGAGTTGACGTTAGTTGGTCACCTTAGTGCAACATTAAATACGACAAACAGTTTCGTCCTGGACGGAGAGTTCGTGTGCGAAGGTGACAGATGCGTGACGGTCATACCGCTACAATAAAAATCTGTATTATGCAAGAAAAACATCCTGTATATTTTGCTTGCCAACACTAACATGGCGGACAACTCTTGCAGCTGAGTGTGTGTCGGCAAAACTGTACGAGGTCGTTGTGCTTGGTGGTCGACATGTCTTGAGCACGGTATCGCATGTGTTCCACACAGCCCGTTACTGATGATGACATCATTTGATTTAGGAACATATGACTTTGTTTCACTCCGGACGTCATTCGGGCTTTCGTTCTACACCAATTATTTTTTCATCTATTACGGTAGGCGCTGCATTGCATACATGTAGTTCTTTCAACCACCTGTCCTTTCTGTATTGCAACATTTCCATTGTATCTTATCACCCAACCATGCTTTACGCGTAGGTAGGCGACAAATTCAGACGTGCAGCACACTCTGCCATATATAAAATAAAATGAAATACTTGCGTCGCAACACAGAACCTTACCGCACAATTGTCGCCGGACACAAAAGCGAAAGTCAACCAGTAGTAATCTCCAATTTGGGGCATCAGGTCGGCGCGCTGCGCGGTACCAATTTGGAAGTCCACCTTGGACCCTATGATATGCACCCCATTTTCGTGGTAGTCTCCTAACTCTATGTAATGTGGATCTGCATCTGGGTCGTTTATGCAATATCGGAATCTGAAAATATAGAACGCAGTCAGACGTGTGACATTTCACACCTTAAAGAACATCAAATGCGCGATGCGTGCGTGACAAAAGACATGATAAGCCAGTCAGCGTGGTAATCACCGATGATTACGATAATGTCCAATAGGAAAATTGAGCGCTGCTCTACGCGTGTCTTTATTTAGCGATATATTGAGGCAATGAATTTGAGAGAGTCACGCATGCACCTGCAGTTACACAGCACTTACAGACAGCACTTAAATACCAGGCCTCCGAAATTGTCTACCGGCTCGCAACGGACATCCTCGGAGGCCACGGACCCCCAGTTTCCATTTCAGCGATCTCCACTGGAGGGGCTGCTGGGCCAGGAAAAGGTCCATTGAATGCTGGAGACATTGCAACAATCGAAACACGAGTTTATACGCACATTTTCTTGCGCTTTATTACGGAATGTGGGCAGTTTTTTTTTTTCGAGAGAGATAGGAGTTGATCGACTTTAAAAGCTATTGGTACTGAGTGATTGTCCAAGTACCAATACAGAAACATGGAGTTATGGGGGACGCATGAGCGGCCCGCCTATTTCATTATAGCCGTGGACTGCTAACTATAAGAATAGGAGGCTTCTGTAAGACTAGCGATGTGAACTCGTGTTATGCAGTGCCCCAAACAATCCACTAACAATGTCCTTTGGATGATGTGGAAGTGATACGCAATCGTAGAGTTTTATTGTCATTTTGAGCGTGCCCGAGAACGCTGTTTTCGGGTAGCTTAGCGGTGACGCATGAAATCAGCGTTCGGCGTGTTTATCAGTGTTGGGCATTCGTCAGCGAAACACGAGTTTGGCATTAGATGCTTTCAAAGCAAAAAAAGAATTTTTTTATGATGTGCACAACCGTCTCTGGCGGTATTACACGTCCTAAAGAGTGTTTTTTTATTACAAGAAACCCCTAAAGGCCCTCACTGGGAGGGTATTACATAGGGGGGGGGGGGTAGGGAAAAAAAGATACAATGCAATAGAGACATAGCAAGCATGAATAGAGACAATAGAGATATGGAAGCATGATTCCACACTCACGGACTATAATGAAGCATTTATATAAATTGTCTTTTTACATTGATTTTGCTCCGTGGGTACATAACGCATTCATACGGTTCAAATTTATTGCTATTCTGAAAGCGTGCGTGAAGCTAAGTACTCCCTTCGTAGCTTAGGGTCTGGGTTTAAGCCCGGCCCCGCCAAGACAAAAAAATTACACATCATCTCCACCTACGGGTAACCATGGTGGGATGCGAGAGCATCGCGGGGTGTGCACATCGAGTTTCTGTATTTCTTATGTGACTTATGAGACGGTGGTTGTCGAAGCGTTTGAATTCCCGCTTGCCGACGCTAACGTTTACGTTCGGCTTTTCGAGCCTGCTTCTGCTCCGCGGTGGTGGCGCTGCCGCTGCTACTATCGCCGACGTCGATGTTGCTCATGGCGTTTCGCACACAGCTGCACAGAGAGAGAATGACGGAAAGACTGCGAATGCGCGCTTTCGCAGCCTCGCAACTTCGAGATTCGCTTGCCGGCGTTGCCGTTTAGGTTAAGCTTCGCGAGCGTCCATAGCGCCGTTGTGAAGGAGAGTGCAACGCTTGCCGGCGTTGCCGTTTACGTTCAGCTTCGCGAGCGTCCATAGCGCCGTTGCGAAGGGGAGTGCAACGGGAGCGAGCGCACGCCGCATTATATACGAGCGCACAGCTGTGGCGGAGAGAAACGGGAGGGGAGAAACGAAGCGGAGGCGGCGCTCACGCCACCTCCTCCCACCTCCTCGCGCTCACGCGAGTAGAGGGGGGAGAGTTGGCGCATGGGCAGTATGGGTGCGGACGCCGCAGAACGGACACATCCCCGAGCATAAGATGCTTTCGCATCTAAAATATTTTGTTTTATTTTCTTTATAACGATGATTGCCTTACGTGGCAGAGGGACACCTTTAAATGTGCAGCCGGAAACAGCGGAAGCCTCGCATGGTCGCGAAAGTGCGCAGCACTTTGGTGATCATTCGAAAGCCTTTAAAGTGCGCAGGTCAGTCCACACGAGTGCAGAGCGTCAGTGCATGCATCATGAAGGAACATCGTACTGTAGCTTCGCTCAATATGAACTCACCTATGATCACTGTCAGATGAAATGCTTACTTCGTACAGAAGGAGACACACGGTTAGACCATCCTGGACGGCACAAGGCAGCTCCCTTTTCCAGTCTGCCTTGGAAGACGGCTCCTGAAACAAAGTAACATTTATTACATAAACGGTTTATTAATATTGAACTGACCTACCTACATGTATTTCATCCTTCATGCCTGTCGTGTTACTTGACGGAATTGTGTGAATGTAGGGCACTGCGATGTTCTCACTTTATAAGAAATAAGAAGATTTGGCTTCTAATGTCTGGTGTGGGGTCAGTAATGACAACGGTACATTCCTTTAATTACGCTAGCAATTACATCGACACGCTACGCACGTTTTCTCTTTCGTCGTCGCTGTCGCCGTGGTGTTCCGTAAAAAGTCCAAACCGATAGCATCGTCCCACGAGTCGTATTATTTATGTGTGAGTTAAAGCGCCCGGACGAGGGCTGAACACTATCTCGGCTCAAGCAGGGAAGAATCGCGCCGGCCGTATCCGTCACACGAAAGCTTTATGAAGGGTTGTCGGAAGGACAGGGGCTGCGCGATCCCGACAGGAAATGAATAATTTGACTGTTTAACTTTTTAACACAAAAGTGTTTTGTGCCTGGGTCCACCAAGCCTTCACTGGGATCACGCCGATCCCGGAAGTGACGTCGGTAAAATGTACACGAACAGATGATAGATAAAAACCAGAAAGAAAACTTTCGTTGATTTGGATGACTTGGGAATCTATCCCATGACCTCTCGGTCCGCGACGGCAGTTGCCAGGCGCTCTGCCCACTGCGCCACCGACGCACATGCATGCGACTTTAAAAGCACGCCTTATATCTCTCACACTTCCCTTTTACAGTGATCTTCGTTGGCGAGGCGGTGTCGCCGTCTGGAAGCGGTGAAGTGGAGCACTGCATCAGGACACTAACGAGTGCAGACAGGGACCGCTTCGGTAGTTTCGGCGCAACGGAGGCTTTCAGTGCATTATTGTAAGAAGCTCTACGGTCCAACGTTACTAGAACAAACTCAGTTTAAAAGCTCCGCCGGAGAGGCGGTCCGCGTGGCGGTCGTGAGAACTAGTGGCGCTGCAGTCACGTCTAGCTCCCGCGGCTGGCGCTTGTTGTGATCGGCGCCGCCGATGTACGAGCGCACGTGGGTTACAGCGTCGTCTGCGCTTTGTTAGCTCGTCATTTTTGCGACTCTTCTTGACCAGACTTAGCATCTTGTACGAACACACGTGCATGATGTACGAAGCGTAACGAGGGCGAACAGATTCACAATGCGGTATGCCGACTTGCTTTGCGCCGGGCTGCAAGAGCGGCTACCGCAACGACGACTCCGCTTCACGACACTTCTTCGGACCTGCAAAAGACCCTACGCCATTCTAGCTTTGCATCGCAAAGATAGAAAGCTTACTGCGAAATGCGAGGTCTGTGACGTTCATTTTGAGAGTGACGGCATTGTAAAGCACTATCGTCGTGTCGTTGCGGGACAAGAAGTTTTGATCCCACGTGGAAAATGGGAACTCGCGCCAGGTGCCGTGCCGCGCTTGTCCCCAGTACTTCCACACCACATTTCAAAGTCAAAATGTTCGGGATTTAGGCGCAAATCCCCCCCAAAACGCACGGCGTCCCGCGAAAGCCCAGTGCCCAATTTGGAGGAGCCGCCAGAAATAGAACAGCAAAACGAAAGGCAGGCGATTACCTATATACGCTACCGAGACTGAGAGTTGCATCACACTGACATTCGATTAGTTGTCAGCTGTCGCTATGCCTTCAAAGCAGTGGATTTTTTAGAGGTTTTACGACGAGGTATTGAACAAAATGTTCGGAATATTTTACAGTCGCCGGCTCGGGAACGGGCTGCTCAGCGGAAAAATTTGACACGGCACACATAGAAAAGACGAGGACCAGCGCTGCTCCTCGTCATTTCTATGTGTACCGTGTCAAATTTTTTTGCGCTGAGCAGTTTAATAATGGAATACCAACTAGCCCAATCCCACACTTTGCTTCGGGAACGGAGACTTATTGTGTAAAAGATAATTGTAGTTGACGAGCAGTTTGACTGCGAAGTGAACGGCTACAGCACGAAACGCAAACGGCTGTCGTACAGTGTAAAGTGCTGCGGGCATGTAACATCTGCTCGGTACGGTACGGTACGGAGAATTTTATTTAAAGATCCGGAGAAGTGCCATCCCTTAGGGTGACACCACGGGCCTCTCCCACGTGGGGACAGTTAGACCTAGCCTAACCGCCGCATCGCAAGCTCTCTGGACAGCCCAAAGTTGATGCTGATATTCCGAGCTCTTGAGGGCGAAGTTGAATACTGACGACTCTTCTAGCGACAGAGTACGCGCGAATGACAGAGTACGCGCGACAGAGTACGCTCGATGCCCATCATGGCCGATCTGTTCGAATTGTTTAAGGCACCGTAGAAGGATGCGACGTAGAAAGATGAGACACCGAAAATACAACTATCCACTGCAAAAATTGCTCAGAGACATCTATTCGATGTAATTGCACACAGCGATTTCATTTCCCGAGTTCTCGCAAAATTTTCCGATTTTGGGTCAGTATTCCTTCAACAGTCGCGAAAACGTGTCTTGTAAACATTCCAAAGCATTGGTGATGTTTTTCGAGAAAGTTTTTTTCAATAAATTGTAGAAACATGAGTACTGTTTTTCTAGAACCATTGTGTATCTCGAGTAACGCTTCTTTGTGCACTATAACGGCTTTTACAAACGTGTTGGGTTGTTCTTGGTCTAGATAAGACGGCAGCGGCTAAAATTGTGGTGGTAGTTATAAAAATTACTCTGAAAACCCCCATTCGCTTAGAAACTCCTATGCTTGGAAGTTAAGCGCAATGTAGACAGCTCAAATATTGTCACAGGGTCGTGACGTCGACGAAGGCAGCAGTCAGCAGGTCCGAGATGAAACTCTTTATTTGGCCGAACTTGTGGCCGGGAAACTGAAAGTCAAACTACAGCAATACACTGATAGCGTCGAACAGAGCGTCGACCGTCGATCAACTGACAAGCGGTCAAGCGCGTCGGCTTTTATACAGGCGCTATCGAACTTTCCAGCAATATCGCTGGTGGCGGCGTTATCTCTCGGCAAAGCTGGAACATTCGCGTGCAGCGCGCAATCTTACCAAAACGATCTATTACAATCGCGAAGCTTCTCGAACAGTGTTTCGCGGACAGCGTCGAGCGTTGATAACCGTCCTTGCTGGTCAAACCCGTATACATCAAAATAAAACAAGAAGTGGGCGTGGCAATATAAACCGAACATCGATTCTTAGCCAATCAATGAACAACGCACGCGGGCCAATGCATGCAGACGACCTTATGCATATCCACCTAAGTATCCACCCAACTAGTACAATGAGAAAGTTGCCGCGCAGTTGCCGCGAGCAGCTGCGCGGCGGACCGCAGCCGTGGCAGCAGACGACGCGCCGATAGTGGCGCAAGACGGAACTGCAGCGCCGCTAGTTCTCGCGACCGCCGTTTGGACCACCCTCCTCCGCTGGCGGAGATACGGAGCTTTGAAACTGAGTTTGTTCTAGTAACGTTGCTACGGTCGGTGCAATGCACCGTACGCTAAGGTTCGGTTTGGTGACGACGCAGTACGTGCTTTGCCTTTCCCGTTGGGTTAGCTAGAGGACTCGGCGACAGAATAGTGCAGCTTTCACATGCACCAACGGCGTTTCTGCGCCGCCTACTGCATGCACCGAGTGCGAAAGCACCGGGTAATAAAACTGCAACAATGAGCGGAACAGAAAGACAACGATGTTGACGGGCGAATGTCACACAGTCACGGATTTGGTGGAGCGAGAGAAGCACCAGCGGTTAACGGAACGCCTTCCCGCGTTCATGGCTCAAGCTACGAGCTCTGCTGCTCGCGTTCCTGAAGCGCCGTGTGCATATACATGCATGACCACAGGAGTAGGTTACCCTATTACTGGGCAGCGCATGGCGTGGCGTTTTCTCGTCAGATTACGACGCTTTGAACATGTGCATATCGTGTACCAGTGCTCAGTACGCGTGCTTGTTGATGCCTGTGATGAGTGAGTGCGCGAACAATGCGAGCGTCGTGTATTCAGTGCTGTGTCTCGGTGTTGGTGGCGCAAGGGTTCCAAACGCGGTGGGTGACGCTATAGAAGCACCGCGCAACGGACACGTGCGGCACATCAAAAAGGAAGACGTCGGCGGGGCATGGCACGTGTGGCCACCACCAATAAGAAGATGGCACGGCAGACGGGTGAGAAGAGGAAGAGCAGGAGATAGAAGGCAGCCAGTCTGACTCGGAGAGCTCGAACGAGACGCTGGTGTCAGGGTCTGTGCCGTCGGGTTTCGGACTCGAGCACAAAGGGCCCGACAGCGTCTGCCTCCAGACGTCCTCGGAGACGGGCAATCCTGGAAATTGGTCGTTCTCATCGTCCGAGCAGCGGATCCGGGCAGCTGAGCCACCGTGGAGCGCAGAAATCACCGTCCCGGCTGCCGAGAGGACTCCTCCTGCCAGTTGCTAGCCACGGGACGAGCCCGTGTGCCTGCCGCCAGATTCAAAGCTCGGTCCGGGGGCAGGAAGGTGGCCAGCTGCTTTGCCAAGGCCAACCCCTTCTGTAACCTCCGCGCCGACTCGACCCATCGTCCGCTCCACGAGCGCCGTCGTCGTCAACGCGTCAGCGACGACTCCGCCACCCGAGCCACCGCCAGCGACTCAAAACCGGTGACTTTGTTTCTCTTGAACGTTCCTTGGAACTGAGATATATTTTATAGCACCGGTCACCATGGTGTTAGCCTAGGCGTAGCATGACTTTATTTGGTGACGTTACCTGTTTTTTTCCTTTTTTCTTCTTTCCCGTGTGTGCGATAAAGTTAATTTTGTGTGTGTGTTTGAAAATGGCTTCTTTCCTTTTCCGGTCAGAGGCCTTGACTCAATAAAACAAGCTCAAAGCACTAAACCTGCATAACAAATTGGCGTCCGCGACAGGATGGGACAGGACGAAGCCATTTTTCTTGTACGACTAGAGAGTCACCGCGATGAGTTTGGCGAAATTCGTAGCGTTGGGCGTGAGCATGGGAATAGAGGGCGCGGAGTTAAAAGCATGGTCCGAGAAACAAGAAGCTCGAGCGCGCGCAGAGAGAGCGGCAGAACTGGAAGAAGAAAGGAGAGCGCGGGTCGATGAGTTAGCAATTGCGGAAATAAAGCAGAGAACACTTCTGCTCAAGCTAAAGCTTGCAGAGGTTTCAAAGACGCGGCTAAGAACTGAGAGCCATGCTATGTTGTTGGGTAGCTCCAGTGAGGAGTTCGAGGTGTGCTCTAGAAACCTCAGTTGCGAGGGTGACTTCGACTCTTTGGCTAAGGTTGGCATTGAATCTCACCAAAATATTTCGTTAGAGCCAGATGTCGGGCTTAAGCATGGAATAGAGACGGTCAGCCATGGAGCTGGGAAAAGCCTAGCTGAGCTTGACGAAGCAGATTACAGCTTCGGGAGCAAGGAACAGAAGAGTTCCATTAAAGATGAGCTGGGCTTTACAACCTCTAGGAGGAAAAGCACATGCATTGGAGAGGCAAGGGTACCTCAGAATAATTCCATTGAAAGAACGCTAAGGGTTCTTGAGAATCAAGACGCCGAATGCTGTAGAGCGAACTCTGAGTTTGACGCAGATTCGCCAAGGGCGCTGCATGCTGCGGCATCAGCTGATTGGGCTTGGTGGAGGACCATGCAAATAGCTTGCCGTTGAATGCAGGCAGCTTCACGTCACGGCTTAGTGCAAATGAGGCGTATCGGAGAGAATCCGAAGAGAAAGTAGAAGCACTTGTCCAAGCACACGAAGTAGTGTCGCAGGTAGGGTCATCTGAACTGGAAAATAAGGCTTCACGGGATGACCTAAGCCGCAAGGTCGATAGTGCTGAGAAACTCACAGGTAAATCGGTGGATGAAAGCACGCTGCCACACCATTACTCTTTCAGCAACGAGAAAGCTGACACACCAGCGCAGTTGCATGGGGAAGAACACAGACGCTCTGAGACGCAGGATGAGTTTTCTGTTTGTGGGCCTAAGTCGGGCGTTACAGTTTCTGAAGGGGTCTTTCGTAGGCTTCTATCTCCGTGCACTTGGAAAAAACATGTTCGTCTGGGATTCAGTGTTGGCTGCGCTAGGTCTCTCGATTCAGCTGGGCGTCCGCGTCTAGGTACTCGCAACAGCAGAGAGACATCTGGTCGGAAACGCTTCCAAGCGTCGATGGTGTTTTCCTCTGAGTGCGACATATGTGACGTGCGTCTCGTGTGGGACGGTATCACATAAGCGTCAAGGTCAATGACCGGTGGCTTTTCTGGAGTATGATTGTGGGCAACGGACTGATATATCTTGTATATATTTGGATTTTCGTGATCTCGCCTGTGAAGTTTTGATTCAAATGTTTCGTGCAGTACGTCACCTATGTAGTGAACTGGAGTGAACTACACTGAGCTTTTTTTTTTCTGAATGCATATTGTGCCTTTATAACTGTGCCCAGGTGAAATCCGTAGTGGTCTCTATCCTAAAAATGTACATAGCAAATGACCACGCCTGCATGGCAAGACACTTTACTCTGTTAGCCGCCACTCATCGAGATCGAAGTTTTTTTTATAAAAAAACTCATCGAGGCGGGACTCTTGTGATGAGTGAGTGCGCGAACAATGCGAGCGTCGTGTATTCAGTGCTGTGTCTTGGTGTTGGTGGCGCAAGGGTTCCAAAAGCGGTGGGTGACGCTATAGAAGCACCGCGCAACGGACACGTGCGACACATCAAAAAAAGAACACGTCGGCGGGCATGGCACGTGTGGCCACCGCCAATAAGAAGATGGCACGGCAGACGGGTGAGAAGAGGAAGAGGAGGAGATAGAAGGCAGCCAGTCTGACTCGGAGAGCTCGAACGAGACGCTGGTGTCAGGGTCTGTGCCGTCGGGTTTCGGACTCGAGCACAAAGGGCCCGACAACGTCTGCCTCCAGACGTCCTCGGAGACGGGTAATCCTGGAAATTGGTCGTTCTCATCGTCCGAGCAGCGGATCCGGGCAGCTGAGCCACCGTGGAGCGCAGAAATCACCGTCCCGGCTGCCGAGAGGACTCCTCCTGCCAGTTGCTAGCCACGGGACGAGCCCGGGTGCCTGCCGCCAGGTTCAATGCTCGGTCCGGGGGCAGGAAGGTGGCCAGCTGCTTTGCCAAGGCCAACCCCTTCTGTAACCTCCGCGCCGACGCGACCCATCGTCCGCTCCACGAGCGCCGTCGCCGTCAACGCGTCAGCGACGACTCCGCTACCCGAGCGACCGCCGGCGACTCAAAACCGGTGACTTTGTTTCTCTTGAACGTTCCTTGGAACTGAGATACATTTTACAGCACCGGTCACCATAGTGTTGCCTAGGCGTAGCATGAATTTATTTGGTGCCGTTACCTGTTTTTTTCCTTTTCTCTTCTTTCCCGTGTGTGCGATAAAATTAATTTTTTTTGTGTGTTTGAATATGGCTTCTTTCCTTTTCCGGTCAGAGGCCTTGCCTCAATAAAACAAGCTCAAAGCACTAAACCTGCATAACAATGCCATGTATGCGCGGGATTCACCCTATGCGGTTTCCGGGTGTATGTTAACGACTTCAGCTACCGCAAGGGTCAAGATTAGTCGTTGGGATGGACATGTGCCACTAGGCGTCAACGTTGGTGCATCTACGTCCAGCGGTGCTATAGCTGCCAAACACCAATAGACATTGTACAAACTCGCATGCATATAGGGTGAAACTTGTTACAATGGTCAATGAATGCGTTTAGTGCATACGTACAATGAACAATGAACCATTCCTGTGAAGACACGGTTCACTTGTAGACACGGATGTTGAGAATCGTATCGATGCTCAACAAGTAGCAGTCGATGCGCAGTTAGCCAGTGGACATTTATGTCATGCAGAAAAATGCGGCTTTATGCGTACCACGTGCACTGTCTAAGGTAGATGCTGACGGCGCTTTGAACAAGCAGAGTCGTCAGCAACGACGGCGTATATGACGTCGCTAGGATGGCGCAGAACCTTTCAGGGTCCGAAGTATTGGCGTAGAAGTCTCTCCGAGAGGCCTCGCCGTCAGGGGACAAAACCCAGACTCCTTTTCCGGGTTTATAATCGACGATTCGGTGGCGGAGATTGTACCGTTGGGTGTCAAGTTCTTGCTGGCTATTATTCTGGTGCGGGCAAGCTGTCTTGCTGCCTCGGCGCGCTCAGTGAAATCTGCGGCGTGTGTCTCTGAATAATTGCAGTCATGAGGCAGCATAGTATCAAGCATCATAGTTATTTCTATACCATGGATAAGTGCGAACATTTTCGTCGTTTCCTGGCGCACCACATTATGCGCAAATGTGACGTACGGCAAAATCCTGTCACAATTCTTGTACTCCACGTCGACGTACGTGTAAGAGATGTCTGCGATGGTCTTGCTCCGTTGTTCTGGGCGCCCATTTGCTTGTGGGTGATACGCTGCCGTCTTCCTATGCGCTGCACCATTGAGCCTAAGTACAGTGCGCAAAAACTCGGCCATAAACGCGGTACCCTTGTTTATTGTGACGACCGCGGTAGCGCTGTGTATACGCACAATGTTCTCAATGAAAAACCGGGCCGCTTGAGCTGCAGTGCCGCTCGGAATCGCCTTGGTGCCCGCGTGTCGGGTGAGGTCGCTCCTACTGCCCATTTGGTGCCGCTGCCCGATGTTGGATGTGGGCCAAAAAATCTATTCCAATTGAGCAAACGGAGTTTCCGGTACTCGAACGGGATGTAATAGCCCAGCGGATTTATCCGGTGATGCCTTGCGCCACTGACAGTCAATGAATGCTCGCACGTAGTCAGGGGCGTAGGCAGAAACGTTGTCGGGGGGGGGGGGGTAGGGGGCACCTCCTTGTTCTGAAGTGGGGGCCGGGCAGGGAGATGTGGCCGAGAGTCATTTTGTGCTCCATATGTCATGGCAAAAAAAATTCCAGTGCAGGGGGGGGAGGGAATGGGCCCGGTTGGCCGCCCCCTGGCTACGCCACTGCCCGTAATGTTTCCCCTCCGTTGAGATTCTTGGTCAGTAATATTTTTCTTTGAAGCGTGTGAATGTTCTTGTGAAACCGAGGTGCCCTCAGGTGGCTTCGTCATGGCAGGCTTGCAAAATTTCGTTGCGGAGAGTTGTCAGAACTACCAGGAAATAGCTGTTCTCTGTTGAAGAGAAATTCATCTTATGGAGAATTCCGTTGCCTAAATTGAATCATGATAATTTCCTCGAAAACACTCTCGGCACATTCGTGGTTTGTCTTTTCGAGAATGCGACCAGTGCGTTCAGCACCCGATCGTTTTCTTGTTGCCCAGAGATAACAGCCGCGTCAACAACTCCTAAAAAGACTGCTTATTCGTCATCCTCTGTGCTGGATGATTCAATCGGCGATCGTTACAGGCAGTCAGCATTTAAGGGTTGCCTTCCCGATCAGTCATGCCGTACTGTTGGAGCCGTAAGCTCCAGCGCACCAAACGTCCAGAGAGGTCTTTCATGTTTGTCAACCAACAAAGGGTGTGGTGGTCGCTTACGACTTGGAAAGCGCGGCCATATAAATACACGCGGAACTTTGCGACGGCCCAAACGACAGCCCGCCATTCCTTCTCAGTTGTTGAGTAATTGGACTAAGCACGTGACAAGGTTCTGCTAGCGTAGACAACTACTCTGTCGGCTCCATCTTTGCACTGAACAAGAACAGCACCTAAGCAATCATTGGTGGCGTTTGTGGTGATGATTGTTGGTGCATCTTATCAAAGTGAGCGAGCACCGGCGGAGCTTGTAGACGCTGCCGTAACTCGTTCATTAATGCTTGTTGCTGTTCCCATATACAAACGCAACATCTTCCCCTGTGAGGCGGGTGAGGGGAGAAGCGATGTGCGCACATTCTTCTATACATCACCAATAATAGGCCCAGAGACACAAGAAACGTCTGACGGTCTTCTTATCCATAGGCCTTGCGAACTCTGCGATAGCTACAGTTTATCTGAGTTAGGCCTAACGCCCCCCTGACTGACGTATGTCCCAGGAATCGAAATTCTTCAAAGCCGAAATGGCATTTCTCTGGTTTCAATGTGAGTCATGCGGACCGCATGGCTTAAAGTACAGACCGCAGCCGTTTTAGGTGTTCTTCGAACGTGATGAAAAAAAAAAACAGTCACGTCGTCAAGGTACACAGACACCCTGTCGATATTAGAACGGACACAATGGTATTCACGAGCCTTTGAAACGTGGCTGGGGCCGAGCATAAACCGAAAGGCGGGACTTTGAATTCGTAAAGCACCCCAGGCGTCACGAATGTGGCCTTTTCTTGGTCGCGCTCACCTACTTCTATTTGTCAATATCCACTTTTCGGGTCACTAAAGGAAAGGTAGCGGGCATAGCGTAGCTTGTCCAAAGAGTCATAAATCTGTAGCGGCATCATCATGATTGTCAGGGATAACTCACAATCATCATGATCGTTTTACCACTGACGCGCCGCGCCTCTCGCGCAGCTCATGCTCAGAGCTCGAGGCCCGAGCAGTAGAACGAGCTCACGCTCTTGGCGGTTAGGACGCTTGCAGCCACCGTCGCAAAGTCGGTCGTCTCTCGAATAAAGTGGTGAGATTTTGGCACGGCCACGTCGGCCGCCTTGACGTCTCTCTCTCGCTACAAATCCTTGGCAACGGATAAACAACTTTCTTCGTAACGTGGTTCAGCTAACGATACTCAATGCAGAAGCGCAAGCTACCATCTTTATTTTTCATGAGGACCACGTGTGATGCCAAAGGGCTTACTTAATTGCTGGATTACATCATCCTCTAGCATCTTCTTGACCTGCTGATGTATTAACTCACGTTCTTTCTGAGCGCCGCGGCACGGATTCTGTCGGATGGGTCTTGCTGTCTCTTCCGTGATGATACGGTGTTTAGTCAGCGGCGTTTGACCCACTCGTGAGGTCGACGAGAAGTCCTTCAACTGGCTAAATGGTTCCATAGGCTGTTGCCTTTCTCTCGTTGTTAAATTAGGACAACGTTGACAGCGGGTGTATGTGGTCTTCTACGAGCTGTTGCTTCCCCTTGTTTAGCGAAACAGTCCTGAGTGTGCTTGATTTCTTCAAGGTAAGCCACAGGCCACAGCGGTGCACTGCCTTTAGTGATGTACCGGCGCTCGTTCGTGAAACTGGTAAGGACCACCTCTGTACGTCCATCTACTAAGTTGACAATGCCACGAACGATGGCAACACGTTGACTGAAGTG
>NC_051186.1:15150982-15175883 GCF_013339695.2 Rhipicephalus sanguineus
ACGGTAATAGTTTTCTTGGCTTTGAGGAAACAAAATGGGAAAGATGGCGTGGAATTGCACATTGTGTGTTAATGCGTCTTAACGTGTCTGAGTGAGTGAAATATTGCTAAGCGATGCGCTCATTGTAGGTTATGATGCGTTGCGGTTTAATGTTCACCCGTTGCAGAAAGAAATGAAATTTAAGGAGAACGTGGAAAGACATGGTGCACATCAACTCGCCTACGTGGCGTTGATCACGAGATCAATTTCAGCAGGAGGTCATTTTATTTACAGTTCACTGACGTATCGTGCGGTACCTAGAGATGCCGTGAGTGCGGCTTCGTAAACTATTCTCTCTTTGTCACCGTCTGTGTGTTTAATAATTGTTGTTTTTTCAAGCTCAGGTGAGCATGTGCAGTATGCCGACTGCGCATGAGCAATAAACCAGTTCACATTTGAGCGCGTACTGTTTAACTGTGCCCTGTTGCGTTCTTTGTACTGTATGTTACCCTACCATAGGTGCATCGCTAAGCCATCTTGAACCAAGTATCCCCATTCATCGCATTATTGAGTGAAATATCAGAGAGAGTCTCAACCGGAGCCGCCGTCAAGAATGCTGCGGGCCTTCGAAAAACTTTGATGAAGCGCACGTGCCTGCGTCATACACCTGCGCAGTATATCACGCCGCTAGTGCTGTTGTATGCATTCATTCGTTGCTAGTATTCCCTAATGACTGATGTCATTATTACGCTGCGCCATTACGTCATATAGCCTGATAGCCCGGTGGTATACGAATGAATTTTAGAATGAATAAATGTAACAGCAGATATTACAAAAAGTTTAAGATAGAGATTCAAAGCAATTTAAGTATGCGCGAGCATATTGTGCGAAATTTTATTCGTCTCATAATTTACTTGAAAAGCTTTGTCAATCAATTCTGTAGCAATACCGGGCAATCGATCTACGCGAACTGCGCGCGTAAAAGTTAAAAATCGCTAACTTCATACAACAGCCTGTACCGGATTTTGTTTTAGCACACGGAGCATCGAAACACACTTACACGAATTGATGCGCTTGGCTTTTTCGACAGCGACAGTCTAATACTTCAGGCAGCGTTCTAGATAGCGAAACAAACGCTCCTGAAAAGAAGCCAAGTTGAAAGGATTTTAATGCGCCGCAACATCCAGTGTCAAAGGGTGTTATTCAAAAAAGTGTTTCATAGACCGTTGCACAAAGGTTTGGTGAGAAGTAGCGTCTGCTTTTTTCCTACTTATCTTCAACCCTATTTACACACATTTTCTGGTGAGATCTACAATCATATCCTGAATTTTGTCACCATTATGGCTGAAGAGGACATTTTTACCGGTCAACCATAACTTGGTATTTCTTGATTCCCCCTCATTTATAATCCATTCGCTTGAATACCCCTTCTCAGCATGCAGTGAAAAGCCCTGGAGAAATAGTGACCCGTCGTGACCACTTGTCCTATCGCAAATATTATTATCATTTAATGTGGAAGAGCAAGGTGTTTGTGGTACCTGTAGACGTTGGCTGATGTATTCCCACGTGCTTTAAGTACTCCTTGGCGACGAATTCTTTCTAGTATTTCTGGTATCTATGCTGAGCCTAACACACGTTTGCAGTATATGCGTGAATGTCATTAAAAGGTTTTTTTTTCTACAGAACAGATTTATCACTTGCGTAACTGATGACGTTGCTGCGAGCTGTCATACAGCATTCCTTTTTGAAGCTAGCTTGCTTTCTCAATTGATTGAAGTTAAGTGTTTCTCCTAGCAAATTTAAAATTAGCCTCGTGAGTAGGCTTTGTAATACTGAAAGGGAACGGTCGGGTCTATGTTTATCAAATCCTTTCACGTCTCTTTTCTTAAGCTAGACTATAACGCCGCTTCTTTTACCATTTAGTTGCAGATCGCGAATGTCGCGAATGTAAAGTCCTCTCAACGTTCGATCGGATAGACTGCCATACCGTCTTCTCTTGTGGCTTTTCCGTAGGGTACTTATCGAATGATCCATCTGACTTTAAAGATGGCGATATTAGGAATTTCAGTGTCATGCTGAGCTTCGATTGCATTCACTCGTATATTAGGGATCTGCCAACTATACAATTCCGATTATAATTTTTTTTGAAACCTTCACTCAGTCATTGGGACTGGTAATAATATTGCCCTGCTCAGCTTTTATTGTGCGCACTTTGGTCCTTCGTATACAAAGATTCCTTTTAGCTGTTTTGATGCCACCGCCTTTTTTACTGATGCCGCAATGTCTTTCACATTATAATGTCCTAAGTCTCTGGCATTCCTTTTATCAATTAGCTTTGACAATCCATGTTAAATTTTATCCCGAAATATCATATTGTGTCTTCCTCGAGTGGTCAGTTCGCTGATCTACTAATTATATGTTCAAAAGCTCAAGTGTGTGTCATGTTGCGGGCGCTTCTGTTGTTCGGTGCACTTGTTGACGTTTAGTCAGTACTAAGTATTGAAGCGAGTCTGACGGTTCCTTTAGCGCTTTGTGACTTCCTAGTTTGCACACAATGTTAAGAGCAGGCTTAGGAAATGAGGGTCGTGACAAGCTACATAAAATGCATAGCAATTTGATGGTGTTTATAAAATGCAGGTACCTTTTAGCAAAACAGAAATCGGGAATTCTTCGAAACGTTTAGGCAAAAGTTCCGCCAAATTATATGCGCTATATTACAAACTTTCAAAGACTCGTTGACGTAAAAGGCAAGATGGCAAGCTAATGATTCATAATATCACAATGCTAACTTGCTTTGTTAAGAAATGTAGAGATATCAAAACACCCCGTGTTGGGCCTGCCTTCTTTATTGAATAGGGAGCCAGGTTTGCAAACGTAAGTGGTTCTTATCTGCTTCTTTTAAGTATGTCTTCATGATAATATAAAATGCTTTTTGATTTTTAGAAGAATCAAGATTACCTCTGCGGGCACTACTTACATTTGGTCTCTATCTGGACACTTTAGCAGCGAGAAAAGTGCTACGACGTGAAGACCAGACCTTCCTTGCCTTCAGCAAACCGGTAAATGGCGGTCAGGGTTTGCGCTGCCTAAAGTGCATTGTTGTCTCTATACGGCGGTGCGTGAGTGAATTATCACAAACCGTCTTAAGCGGCGCCATCTCCAAGAAAGCTGCGGCCTATTGAAATGCTTTGACGAAGTGTAGGTGTCGGCATTAGACATCTGCGGAGTGTATCACGCCACCGATATTATGGCGCGATCTGCAAGAAAGCTGCGGCCTATTGAAATGGTTTGACGGAGTGTAGGTGTCGGCGTTAGGCATCTGCGAAGCATATCACGCCGCCGATATTATTCTACGCCATTATTCATTGGTAATATTCTCTTACGTCACAGTTCAGTATTGCAGGGCGCAAAAATAACGTATAGCCTGCTAATTTGGTCCTATAATAATAAAATTCCCAAAAAAGGAGTGTAGGATGAGATATACCTTGAAGCACAGTGTAGTGATCCGACACAGGTTTTGTAAGCATGAGTACGTCGTGTCGAAATCGCAACTCGGATTTCATTTCCTCGAAAATTACATGGGCGATTAAAATAAAAGCTAAAGCCTTGAAACAAACTTACCACAAATGCACGTGCAGAACTAGGCATTCAGTAAATTTCCCTTCGCTGTTCAATCATTTTCTGTTACAACAACCGGGTGTACAACCGCGACAGTACAACTGCAACTGCGACACAAAAAGGCGAAAGCCTTTGATGCCTCATCAAAAGCGATAATTGACCGGCGTCTCCCATCTGACACGAGTGATGCTAAAAACCATGATCACCTGATGACGGCTCAGTTCGTGAAAATTTGTGACGTCGAATGACGTGACGTCATCACTCGACATTACTACTTGGTCAAAGGTGGGCCGGTCCCGGAGGCAGTCCAAAACAGCGCGAGGTGTAAAATGGGAATCGGTCGAGAGGTTGTTTTGTTTGTTAGAGGCAACTAGTGAAACCGGCAGACAATTAAGCTAAGGAAAGCATAGGGGACGTTATGTGTTGTTTCTTTAACTGCATGTTGTGTAATAATTTTGAATTAGATTCAACGGAATTCAAGCGGACGAAACATCACCCTTTCCGTCGGTGGGTTCTGAACCCACAACCTTCGAATTACGCGTCTGATGCTCCACCAAATGGGCTACGATGGAGGGCGCTTCCTCGCCCACTTTGTTAGGCATTTATGTGCGCGTGATTCCTGGGAGCGTTAGCCAGCGCCACTCGTAGTCGAGGCGGTGAGTGTAGAGCACTCTTTTAACGTGAGACTGTTAAAGAGCTCGTTTCGCAGAAATTCCGGTGTCGGCGTAGGAGTCGGCGAGATTGGCTTTGAGCGGAAAAATCATCTTGTCCGTGACCGAAAAAATCGAGAAAGATGCAAACAAGATAAATCGAAGGTTCGAGTGAGAATCGAACCCACACCGTCTCCGTGGCAAGCAGGTGTTCTACCACAGAGCCACGATATTGCTTTGAACTGCTTCGAAAAAAAAAAAACTCTATATGAATCTCATGTAGCGGAAGGAGTCTCCTTAACGCACGTAATAATGCGTGGTGGAAGCGTTGGATCGCGCCAGGTGTGAAAACACGTGAACACGTGAACGTCGCACGTCGAACGATCGTCGAACATGGTAGTGCCTCTAGCAAAGTGATAATCTGCAGCAATAAGCCACGTAATGAAGTTGAATAACCGCTAGTTGTCCACCCAGGAAGCCTGCGCGAATGTGCACACTAAGTTTCAGGCCATTTGAAGAAACACGCGGTGCGTGATGCGACTCCAAAGTTGATATGTACAATTGTACACACCGTGACTGAAAGGGTTAAGATATGGGCTTTCGGATGGGCCAACAGCAAGATGGGCTGCTTTCCGACGGTCCGCCGGCCACCCCAACGTTTATAGACACTTTTTCAGTTCCGTAACTCCTCCGCCGAAGGCGGCCGCCGCTTTTACCCAGGCAGTGAGAGGGCGCCACAGTCGTGAATAGCGCTGTCGCGCGCGCGGGCACACATGTTCTTTCCCGTAGTTGCTTGGCCGCGTGCGGGGCTATCATGGAATGTTTTTTTCCTGGGTGTGTTGGCTGTGCATGCGCGAGGTTACTCTCGACGACTTCGGTGAATTCAGACAACCGAGCATTCCTTGCCACAGGAAGTCAAGCAGTTTTCAAGCTTTGCGGTGCCAACTTGTTTCGTGCCCGGCTGCACCAGCGGATGCAAAAGCATAACCCAGAAAAGCGGTACTTCTTTGCGCCGCCGCCCGATCCGCAGCCTTTTGAAAACTGGGTGGGAGCGATTTCTCGCGCCGATAAACCGCTCAGCAAAACATGCAAGACCATAGACCATACTGACCAAGTTTAGCCACTTGTACCTTGCTTAGTGCACTTGAAAGCCTCTGTGCAAAAAAAAAAAAAAAAAAAAAAGACGCCAGGCCTGCGCTGAAACCGCAGCACAGTCACAGCGAAAGCTGGAAGAGCGGCGTTTCTAAAGCACCGTTGTAAGCTCTCCTGGGGCTACTAATACAAGTACACTAGCAAGGTACCCACTACGCCATAAATCACAATTTTTGTGAAGTTCGGAAGCACCTACTAAGCCATTATCCGTCATTCTGCGGAGAAGCGAGGCACCAGCTACACGTTTTTAAGCATTATGTGCACTTTGTTGACGCGACGACTGATGACGATGAAGAATTATGGCTCAGCCCTATGTAATGGGTTGGAAGCTTTAAACGGCCCACCAGTTATGCAATTTGCATTGGGTGACGCCCGGTCACTATTTCTCTCTCCCGTCATGCTGTACAACATACGTTGACGTGGGAGAGAGACGGAGGGGGGCGAAGAACTTTACTGAGATCCCGAGGAAATGGATCATGCGCTTATGGGCTTCCTTGGCAACCAATACAAGTGCACTTGCGAGGAACCCACTACGCTCTAAATTATTGTAATTTTACTGAGACACCGAGGAAATGGATCATGCGCTTATGGGCTTCCTTGGCAACCAATACAAGTGCACTTGCGAGGAACCCACTACGCTATAAATTATTGTAGTTTTTGAGAAGTAGGGCAGCAGGCACTGTGCCATTTTTCGTCATTCTACCGAGAGCCGTGGTACCTGCTAAACGCATGTAAGGCATTATGCGCACTTTGTTGATGCTGTGCCTGATGACGACGAAGAATTATGGCAGAGCCCTGTAATGGGTTGGAAGCAAGGAGGTTTAAACCTCCTTGGTTGGAAGCATTCAACAACCTACTCGTTGCGCAATTCGCATTGTGTGACGCCTGGTTACAGAATTCGCGTTGTGCGACGCTTGGTGCTTATTTTACTCTTCTACCACGCTATATTGCATATGCTAATGTGATTCCTTCCCGACATGAAGCCTGTAAGGACCTTTTTGCAAAGCAGTTTCAAGCACCGGCATGGCTCAGAGGTTGAATACTGGGCTCCCACACAGAGGGCCAAGGTTCGAACCTCGTTCCATCCTGGATTTTTAAAGACGATAGTCTTTCTTGGGGAACTTAAACGCAGAAATTTTGGTCTGTCTTCCTGTCTGTCTGTGTGTCTTTCTGTTTGTCGGCACGTCCCTCGATTCAGCCACTCGGCCAAACTTGAACCACTTGCCCAAGGGCCAGCCGTCTTGAACTGGTACGGCTGTTCATACTTGTGAACGTTGTCGATCAAAAAGTAAATATCATGCATATCTGAGGTGCAACATCACTAGGTAAGTATTAGGTGGCGTGTTCCTTTAATAGAAAATGCATACATACGTAATTTTAAGGACCCTAGTTTCTTAAGCTGCCTGTCCTGTGCCTTCTTTTACTTCGTCGTCGTCTAGTGAGCGCTGTTTCAACAAAGCTGGAAATGCGACTGCGCTGAAATTTGCCTTCCTCCGTGCCCTTCGCACGAGCTCATTGTTGTGTTTCGGTTTCGGTTCTGTATTGCACTGTACGAATGCCATGGGTTGGTGTTGAAAAACTTTAGTTTTGAGAAGGCCAAGAAGGTGGAAAAAATATTTAAAAAATGAAAAAGCAGCGTTGTGGGCGGCCTTCAGGCTGCCGGTTGTGGGCGCCGCTCTGGCGTTCCTGTTTTACTCAGGCGACGTGTAAATAAAAGAGTGTGTGGAGAGTACTCGTTGAGTGCGGACGTTTCTCTGCTTCAGCGCTTCGCGCCAAACCGCGTTTTCGGGCTGGCTGGCGTCCCCGCCGGTCGCGTTGGTCACCGCCGGTCTTCGCCTGCTGCTGCGCCAGGACTACCAGCACGCAACACAGCACTCATGTTTCCCGACGTATTGCCAGATGGCGTCCATATCTCACACAGCGCCTCTTCTATCGTCTTTACACGACATTTGCAGCGAAGCACGCAGATACGCGGCCAATTTTTTTTCTTATTTCGTTTTTTTTTCTTATTTCGAGCGATACTGGTTACGGACACCGGCGGCGGCGGCGGCGGCGGCGTCGGACAACTACGGCACCAAAAACGGCCGGTGAAATGATCTCATAACAGCTTTCGCTGTAAAAAAAAAACGCGTCGTCAGGCCCTCGTCCAGAAATATGCGATGAAAGACAAAGTGTGCCAACAGCTTATGTCCATGCCATTCCGCGACCTCTCAGGTGCTCCTGGCGACCACTGTGCACCATCACCAAACGCAACAGCCTTTTGTTACCTGGCAGGCTACGTGCCTTTCAAATTGAAGAAAACAACGCGTTGCGAGGTCTGCAAATACGATGTCCTTGGTAGGCGGGATTCCCTGCCGAATGAGTCTATGCTGGTCACTGTGCGCGAATGTGTCAGTAGTAGCCTTTCAGAGAAACTGCTTGCACGTAAGCACGTACGGCACAGCGTGCTATCAAGCATGCTGGCAAGGACACATTTTTTAAAGACGATAGTCTTTCTTGGGGAACTTAAACGCAGAAATTTTGGTCTGTCTTTCTGTCTGTCTGTCTGTCTTTCTGTTTGTCGGCACGTCCCTCGATTCAGCCACTCGGCCAAAGTTGAACCACTTGCCCAAAGGCCAGCCGTCTTGAACTGGTACGGCTGTTCATACTTGTGAACGTTGTCGATCAAAAAGTAAATATCATGCATATCTGAGGTGCAACATCACTAGGTAAGTATTAGGTGGCGTGTTCCTTTAATAGAAAATGCATACATACGTAATTTTAAGGACCCTAGTTCTTAAGCTGTGCTGAAAATGCATAAGAATGCAAGCTTGAGCGAGTTGGTATGCGTTCATCTTTGTTGAAACAGCGCTCACTAGACGACGACGAAGTAAAAGAAGGCACAGGACAGGCCTTCTTTTACTTCGTCGTCGTCTAGTGAGCGCTGTTTCAACAAAGCTGAAAATGCGACTGCGCTGAAATTTGCCTTCCTCCGTGCCCTTCGCACGAGCTCATTGTTGTGTTTCGGTTTCGGTTCTGTATTGCACTGTACGAATGCCATGGGTTGGTGTTGAAAAACTTTAGTCTTGAGAAGGCCAAGAAGGTGAAAAAGAATATTTAAAAAATGAAAAAGCAGCGTTGTGGGCGGCCTTCAGGCTGCCGGTTGTGGGCACCGCTCTGGCGTTCCTGTTTTACCCAGGCGACGTGTAAATAAAGAGTGTGTGGAGAGTACTCGTTGAGTGCGGGCGTTTCTCTGCTTCAGCGCTTCGCGCCAAACCGCGTTTTCGGGCTGGCTGGCGTCCCCGCCGGTCGCGTTGGTCACCGCCGGTCTTCGCCTGCTGCTGCGCCGGGACTACCAGCACGCAACACAGCACTCATGTTTCCCGACGTATTGCCAGATGGCGTCCATATCTCACACAGCGCCTCTTCTATCGTGTTTACACGACATTTGCAGCGAAGCACGCAGATACGCGGCCAATTTTTTGGTGACCTGTTTTTGGTTGTGCTGAATGCTCCTATAACGAGAAGCACAAACACCGTTGGCTTCACTTTTATTTACTCCCATGCACTTTTTTTGCACAAGCGAAATGCTTGGAAAGCAGGAGTACCAATTGGACACGGAGAGAGCGCAAGAAATCAAGTTTTAAAAATTAGTTGGCAGCAAACCTGCCAACAGAAGCGTAGCCAGGAGGGGGGGGGGTCAAACTTCCTCCATTGATATCTTTCGATTTTGCATGCACTCATACAAAAACACGAACGAACATAGAAAAATTATGATTGCCCTCCCCCCCTCCTCCTCCCCGAATACATGCCTGGTTATGCTACTGCCTGCAAACACTGTTGTGCAGTATGTAGTACGCGTATAAAAAAGTTTCCCCGTTAATTTTGCATACCAAGAATCTCGGTTCGCTTTCACAATGTAATATTTTTTGTGATCGATGCCATCATGTTGGAATTAATTGACCAAAATGCATGTTGCTTGGCGTTTTGAAACAAAAGAAATGCGCATTATCATTTCGTACAGTGCAAGGCTTTAGAAAACGTCACATAACGCTAAGTTGCAAAATTATGACGCACGGAATATGCCGTGCTCTTGGATAGACCACATTTTCTTCAAGTTAATGAACCCACTAGAGTTACTGAAATTGTCGTTTCTTGGTTTGTCGACATGGTGCGGATGGCTGAGCATCAACGTGAGGACACTGAGCTGCTCCCTATCATCCGCTATCTTCAGGGAGCTGACTTTGTCCCACGCCCGCTCTCACGAGGACTGACCTCGTATTGCCTGCGGAACAATGTTCTCTACAAGAGAAATTTCGAGAACAGCCAGGAAACTTTTCTCCTCGTCGTTCCGACGGCACTGCGTGGCGAAGTTTTGCAGGCGTGCCACGACGACTCCTTGCCGGTCACAAGGCTCATTGCACAAAACTGATGCCTGCAAAGCGTGTCTTTTCAAGTTCGTGAGCAATATAACGCGCACAAATTAAAGTAAATGTCCGAATTAACGTTAAGTAACTGGAGTAAATGACCAAGTACAGTGTTTGCGCAATTCCCATTCGGCCGTATGCAAAGCCTCATGCAAAACCCTTCGCGCTAGCAGACGACCCTCGCTCTACTAGCGCAAGGCGTGACTGCAGCGCTGTGGTGGCAGGGTGCGGCGACAGGCCGCCTCCTCCCTACGCGCGCCGCGAGGAGAACTGAAAAAGTATCTATAAACGTTGGGCCACCCCTGCTTTGGAAAGTGGAATGTCCTTGGCAATCTCGCTATCGGCGGCTCGTGAACAACAGCGACACGTGTCGCAATTTTGCGGCTTGGGTCACCGTTCACTTGTGCTAATCTTTTTCCGTTGAGACTGGACATCCCCGGCTGTGTGTACGGGGCCATGATGCTGGAGGCTTCTAACTCTGGTCGTAATTACGCGAGAATACAATGTTAGGCCACCCACAATTGATACGCCTCACATGCCGGCGTAAAAGTTAGGACTGAAACCATGGGATGCCTTGTTCAAGAGAAAGGAGGCCTAAGCAGCGCTCTTCCACCAAGCATGAAGTACTGCAGAGGCTTGTGGAATACCGTTGTATGGCTGATACACATTTCTCCGACCCGTTCCACTCTACAAAAAACTACACCCAGAATTTCCATTGAAAGTTGTCTAAGGGATGTGTAAATGTAGAAACATGTTGCAGGAAACTCTAAGATTGCAGCCTTTCTTGGGACGCTGTTGTCAGGCGATGGAGGCACGGAGAATTACGACGATTTCCTAGCGCTCATAAGAGTTTTGCCTGGCCCCAGGTAAGGCGCATTCTGCCACTACCGAAACTTGTCTCTGGCAATAAATTTTCGTCATGTGGGAATTTTCACGATGAGTGCGAACTTCCATGTGAACCATACATGCTGTGCAACAGGGGGCTTGTATTCCATTGTCACGCAATATTTCAACAAAACCTTAATAGAGTGCTGTTTAAATTTTGTTTTTTTTTTTGCCTCCGGCGGAACGCATTCATATGGTTTAGAGATATTCACGTAATGCAGGCGTGAGTGTTTGTCCACTGAGAAAGACACTAGGCTTGTCAGTGTGATGCCCCGAGTTGTAAATACAGCAAAACCAATACAAGGTATATTAACGCAATAGCGCTAAAGAGCTTGTTTCGCCGAAATTCTGGTGTCGGCGTCGTTGGGTGTGAGCGAAAATTCAGACATATTTCCTCTGTGTTTCCCGTGAGCGAAACATCGAGATACATACAAATATATAAATAACACGAGTGTTTGATTTCAGTGGCAATCGAACCCGAGCCTTTGGCGTAGCAAACAGGTGTTCTACCACAGAGCCACGCCAGTGCTTGAAACTATTAAAAAAAGCTATTCGAATTGCATGTCGCGCGAGGAGTCTTCTTGACGCAGGTAATATTGCGTGGCAGTAGCGTAGGATTGAACCAGACGTTGACACGAACCAGACGAATTCAGCAACGAGTGGGTTATTCAAGGTCCTACCTTTTACAAAGCGTTCAGGCACAATCAATCATCATCCTGATCAAGAGCACCAACGAAGTGCGCAGGTGCGCGTGCTGCCTTACGAACGCCTAGTGAGTGCGTCGCTAGTACACAAAAGGAATAATTATAAGGTAGTCGGCACTTCGCAATGCAGGATATTTTGAAACTGCCATCGTTACGTGCGCAGGCGTTCCTTTCCTTGCGCCACGGTTGAGGTGTCCATCGATGAACGAAGGCAACCCAGTGATTGAGAAAGCGATGCGGCAGGGGCGCGATTACGCTATCGCCTTCTACTCTTGAAGGCGAACCTCAAGCGCACTCCAATCTTTTGTTTTAGGCATTCATTTCTTTATAGTGATTGCTTTTACGAGACAGGGATAAGCAGGCGGATGGATGAGTCGGGGCACGCTTTTTCCTCGTTGAATTGCCATCAAAATGCTTGCGCATACATAAACGTTTAACACGAAAGTGTTTTATGCCGGGATCCACCAAGTACTTCCGTTACAGGATATGGCGTTCAGAAATGGACACCAACAGGTGGGAAAGAAAAAAAACAAAGAAAGAGATCCGACGCTGGGATTCGAGCCCATGACCTTGCGACCGCGATGGAAAGCAGCCGACGCTAAATCGACTAAGCTACCTTGACAGATGTTGGACACCGCACGAACGCGCATCTATAACTCGCAAAATTAACAAACCAGCGAAATAACGATCGGTGCTCAGTGGGAATACTGTAAAAGTGATATTAAGATGATGGCAATGGAAAGGCCTGTGCAATAAAACGAGAGAAGAGAAAGGAGGACGAATGCTAAACACATAATTTTACTGCATTGCTAGAAGAAGAAGCAAATCACCAGGAACATTCTCGGAAGATATTCGCAAGGCTAGGCATAAGCTGGAAGTTTTTGAAATTGAGCGTTATAAAGGGCTATAATCCGAGCTCGTGCAGAAAAATTGTTGGGTTGGTGAAGCACCAACAAACGGTCATTGGGTGAAGAGAAGAGATATGCCCGCAAAAATACCATAGAGGAAAATACATCATAATGGTGTCGTTTACACAGATAATAAGGGATAGAAAACGTTTTTTCTAACTACTATCGAGATCTGTTTAAGCGATCGGAGGTGACATAGGAATGTTTAGGGAGAAATTCTTACCTTTGATGTCAAAGTGCCCGAAAGTCTTGTTGTAGGGTTGGAACTGCCCATTTCAAATTTGGAAGTTGAAGAGCTATTGAGCGGCTCAAACCCAGGAAAGTCAACCTGGACCAGATGGGTTGAGCGCAGCCTTTACAAAACCGTTTAGTCCGATTTGTCCCCAATTTTGACGCGTCACGATCGACACTTACTAGCGCTTACTCCTAGATTGCGCGCAATATCGGAGGTCATGGTTAAAGCTTCTCGATATCATCGAGGGACACTGGCCGCTCTGTTAATAAGGTGGTGGGGGCGCGCATCGCCGCTCCGTGCGTCAGGTTGCCCTCTTTCACCATTGTTGTTCTTTGTTTTTAGACCTTTCTGTGTGAGTGTGATGAACAGCAGTGCCATCCGCGGACAAACTGCATGAGAATGAAGTACTTTGCATATGCTTGATGTGGCGTTTTTTGTTCAGATTGCGAGAGTGTTAACGAAGTAGTCAGCGAAACAGTTTTGCGGATAGTGAAGTTCGGTAAACGGGAAAAGTGCTTGGGATGTTGGCATGGGGATTGGCCTTCCATCGGTTTTGCCAAAAGAACTAGTACTTTGCAGATGCTGGACACTGCACGAACGCGCATTATAACTTTCACACATTCTCTCGCATGGTGCTCTCTGTTGGCGGTGTAGGTAGGCGGGACGGAGGGGGGCGGCGCCGCCGTCTGTGAGAGGTAAAAAGAAGTAACGCGTCACGATCGACACTTATACTAGCGCTTACTCCGAGATTACGCGCAATATCGGAGGTCGTGGTTAAAGCTTCTCGATATCAGCGAGGGACACTGGCCGCTCTGGCGTCGCCGAGGAACCCTAGACGCAGTTACATTCTTTGCCTTTCGCTTCGTGTCAGCGTGCGCCGGCCCATCGGAGTAGTGCAGCTTCCACATGCACCAACGAGATTTCTCCGCCGCCGACTACTTCGCTTGCGAGAGCACCGACGAACAAATCTAATGCGATACGCGTTGCAGAAAGGACACGATTTCGACGGGCGAATGTCGTGCCTCGGTGGAGCGAGACATAGGCCAGCGGGACGCCCGCGTTTGCGGCTCAAGCTAAGAACCTCTACGAACTAGGCGTCAAAATGAGTGCATCCACGCCAATCGGTGCTATAGCTGTCAAACACGAAGAGCCATTGTACAAGCTCTCATGTATCACTACACAACAAGCACTACTTCTGTGTAGACACGTTTCACTTTCGTGTTATAACGATTCCTATCACGGAGGGATCAGCCATGTTTTTTTAAATGTGTAAGTACTTCTGTGCGGAATCAACGACAAAACTGAGTGTCCCTCCGTCTGTCATGAAAGAGACATCTCTAAGTAAATAAATGTATAAATTGAAAATGACTTTCAAACTTTCTCAAGACAATAGACAAGTGCGATGGGCCAGTAGGACGTGAGGTACGCGATTGAATGGCAGGTCTGGTAGTGCGAATCCGAGTTACCTTCCTTCCTTTGCGAGGAACGGTACTCCTCCGCTACATGTGTTCGCATAGGTGCAAAACGGTGACGCAAAGCGCGTTAAAATATTCCATCTAATCTTTGACACAACGGCTGCCTGCACAAAAGCAAGCCGTACTTTTAACTTCGTGCATTTTATATAGTAGCAATTGATACATGAATACCGACCGGCTCTGCTGTCAACGCTGCTACGACACAACCCAGCAATGCTGACCCTACGCCCTGCGTAAGTGTGATGGTAATTATAAATAATGGTGATTATGATTAGGAAGATTCCTTCGTATCATAGCAATTGTGCGCGACCTAACGTATTATCGAAAGCTGGCAAGAATAACGTGTACACTTTTGAGCCATCGATGTAACCGGCACCTTTAGAGACCGACCTGTCAAGCGCTCGGGCTGGCAGTCCCGCGAAAACTTCGCGTTAAAGTTCTTTAGATGCGAAGGTGCATATCTATATATGTTTTTAGTGTGACAAAATCAAGCCACTAAATCGGTTTCATGTCACAAGCACTTGATTGTTTTACGAGAATTCAAGAGAAGTGTGCAATACCAAAATCGAAGGGACACGAATATCATCTAAGACATTTCTGGGTTTTCGGGCAACTTATTGAGAAGCTAATAAATATATTTATATAGGCGTACCATCTTCATATCAATTTGTGAACGTTAAGCCATTGTTGTACTGCCCTGGATGCTGTGTTAATAACAGTTGGATGCTGGATTCTTGCATGCAAACGGACAGTATTTTAGAAGTTTCAGCATGTCAAAAGCGCACGTAAATCGTCATATACGGGTGAAGGAGAATAGTTGGTGTAACGTTTTCAAGTATAACAGCGCACGAACACCCATTGAGGCGTAAGCCTATTCGAGGTGATTTACTGCTTAGCGAGATGTGTGGGATGCTTTTGCGAACGAGGAAGTGCCGTCATTATGTTGGAAATAAAATCAATCATGCGACATAGACACCGCCTACTCGGGTAGGCACTGTGTCTAGCGGATGCCAAAACCCAGGGCCCGCCGGCCCGATTGATCAATTTCAGCTTTCCGACCTCCGCATTTTGGGTCTAGTTTGAGTTGTGCAACTTGCTACGGTTTTTTTTTTGCCGCATAATTTCGCAATCGATTGTTCTGGCGACGTTAAACCCCAGATATTAGTATTATTGTTCCCGCGCAATAGACGGCTGCGGCGTCCACGTACGGAAACAGATGGTTCCACTCTCCGTGAACTACGCAGCGGGATGCGCTATGGCGCAAGCATTTTCCGCCATCTGCGCTTCCGATGATTTCGTTTCCCTGGAGCCGTCCTGCTCCAAGTTGCTGTTTGCCCATTGTTCGCGGGCCGCGGCCCGCTACCTTCTTTTGCACGATTCACTCCTGTTTAACCAACCGTAGGCTTGCCAGAGTGCAGGGTCCACAGCGAAAAGTCTTTGCTGCGCACTAGACTTGTCTCCTGAGATTCACTGCCACTGCCTGTCACTCACTCGTCGTCGACGCGAAGTCTTCAACACGGTTCAACGTGGACAAACCGACAAGTCGGTCTCTCGTTGCAGCTGCAACCGGACAGATTGGAAGCGTCTGAGTTGGGGAATATAAAGTAAAGTTAGTTATGCGCTAGCAGTGTTCCACGAAATAACACAGTATGGCAACAAAAATACCAAAACTAGCATAGGTATCTGATACCATAATGATGTAAAAAGCAGCGCTGGAGCGAATAGAAAAGGACCGGAAAGAATACAGGACATGCGCTGCCTTTTACCTCATTATAAGCCCAAACCCACTTTTCCACCTATCTGCTATTCTGCAATGCATACCTAATACCGATCACTGATGAGAACAAAAGAAATGGAATGACCAATAAACAATGAACGCAAAATTAGAACAGGATGTGGAGAGAGTCTCACTAAAAATGCAAAAGAATACGTTTTACAGTGGCTAACTAAAACAAAGTTCAAAACAAAAGAAAAGGTGGCATACGGAAGACTTGGCACCAGCAGTTAGCTAAGACGGATGCTCGGACGACTTGTTTCACACTTAAGAACCGGCAGCAGTTACCAGCAGTTAGTCCATAACCGTGAAGTCAACGGCAGCACCTTCCCGAAGAATGCTGGCGAGTCTCGCCGAAGTGGATACTATCTTTGGGCTGGTATTTGCCGGCGTTTAGATCTTGAACCTATATCTCCTCGTGCAAGAAGAGCTAAGGAAAATACTTGGAGGCAAGTTATATGGGGTCAAGTTCAGGACCGCGGACACAGTGACAGAAAAGGAGGCGCGCTAACTTCCAACTAGTTATTGCGAAATTTGACGCTGTTGAAGTGACGTGCTTGGAAGGACTGTCGGTATAGGATAGTCAGATGCAGCTTGACGTGTGGTGAAAGTACTTTGTAGCGGCGTCGAAAACAGGTCGTTGAACAGGTGCACCGGAATACCGAATTTCACAGAATACCGTTTACAAACACTTCCGGAAAAAGCGGGCATCGTTCTGAACTACATTCGCCAACTCTCCTGAAGTGATATGTCAACTCGCCTGAAACTGAAGACGCGGCTAGCTTCGTTTAAAACTTTACATTTCCTGAATACCAAACTCTCCGTGTGGATGTGCGGAAAGCCACCTACACACCGGCTTACGTCGTTGGTGGCGACATATCTGGCAATGTCGCGCCTTAGGGATGGAGTACTCTTTATGCGCCATTTTGACTCTGTCTGCCTCCCAGTCCTGTTACTACATATCCTTATTGCCTCCTTGAACGGTTGGACCACGCTTCATTCTTTTGCACGTGGCACTTCAGATACGACACAGAAACCCACGGTAGAAAATACTTCCTAGCCATATGCATTGTGAACGCTGCAAAATGTGCATAGTAATTTGATCTACTTCGGTGACTACAATACAGTCGCAACGTGGCACACAGCCTCATACACAAGTAGCTCAGCAGCTGGCGAAAGCCTGAAATGTAACGATTCCATAACATCCAGGGGTGGTTGTGAATAGGTCACTGTGCCGGCTCGTATGGAATATAGAAAAAAAAATGTTTGAAAACTGTTCACTTCGAAGTATGCCGCAATTTCCGGTCTGTCCAGAGAAACCCCGTGCATTGTGCTTATCGTGTACTCGTTCCAGAGTTCGCGTGATTTTATTATGTCTGGCTTGTGCCTGGCGTCGCTACAATGCTTTTAAATAGCAAAGTAACGCTTTAACCTAGTGACCTTAGTTAGGCGCCTCGTGAAAAAGAGAGCAATGACGTTTGCTTTACGCGAGCAATATAACGAGAGATTAGGAATGCGCGCGAAGTAGACGTTGAATAGAGAATTTTTTCTTAGTATTCAGACAGCACCTTTTATATCCAACGTTGTTACTTTTTCCGGAATCCTCATTCGACACAGACTTCGTTGTAATCTTCTTAAGTGGTATACATGCATTGTGTGATATCGTTTGAACAGAGTTGGAGCTGGGATTTTTTAGACAGCTGCGGCTGATGCTGCAGCTATTTGTTTAAATCTGGCACACATGTCTCAGGGGCCCTTTAGTGAAAAGGCCTTGCTCTATTACACAAAATGTAACACTATCTTCTAATCTCTCACATTTTAAATATCTCAGCCTATAGCACACCGCGCCACATTCGCACTACATTGACTGCACAATGCCGTCACACCTATATAGCGAATCCTATTAATAATAGTTGATGGTGTCCAACGCCCCAAAACCTCGATATGATTACGAGCAACGCTGTAGTGGAGGGGAACGGGGTGCCGTCACCCTGATCCTACGGCATCGGCTATGCTGGCTGCTGACCAGACTCCGTCCAGCTTCGCATTTACAGCTGCCCGTATCTTTTACAGCTAAGTTGCATACCTCTATACTCGCGGACAACTTTTCTTGGCAATGAAGGGAAAGCTACGCGGGCGGAGCGTGCTGCACATGGACTGCTACGCGAAGTAGTCCGGTTTGGCGCGCGTCCCGTAACGCCGTGGAAAGTGATGGCTAGCGCTGCATTTCGGCGCAAACGCTGCTTAGCGTCCAAGGTACGGGTAAAGGGCGCGACTTTTTCACGCACGCAAAAACGCAAAGTGACAACGTATAAATCAAAAGAAGTACAAATATCTCGCTTTTGAGCGCTGCGTTCCGTCTCAAAAAGCTACATGTAGAAAATGAAGGAGTATCTTATATATCTCACGCAGAAAATACGGGCGCAATTGTGGGACTACATTCATTAGCGGCAGGATACGTGCATTGTGGCTCTGTAGCATTCGCTTCATTACAAATAAAAGTTGTCCGCGAGTATACACCGAAACGCTTTTGTCTCCGTGGGCACGAACGCGAAGCCCCTAACCACCAAGAGACGCTCGCACTCGCCCATGAAGGAAGGAAAAACTAAGGAGAGGCCCTATCGTATCCCAATGCATTGCGAGAAGTGTGGCGGAAGTGACGTCAGATTTATGGGGCAAACAAACCGGTATGGGGCAAACAAAACAGCAGACGCCCCGCGGCGTGCTCTCCGCGGTGGTTCGCTTCTGCTCAGATTTGTAGTCCCGGGATAAACTTGGCGCTGTCACAAAGCAGATGCGAGGGTCCTGGGCCAGCTGTCCCAAGCGAGTCTTCCCGCTTCTTGGACCCCCCCCCCCCTCATTTTGGAGGACGGATTTGTCACCTACACCTGCCGTCTTTTCCCTGAACTGGGCGCTTCGGCTGGAAGGTGGCCGCTACGCGCGGGTCTCCTCCGTGGAAACGCGTATTTGCAACAAGTGTGTTTTTGGGTGAAAGCTGGTGCCTTTGTTCGTAAAAGGCTTTTCAGTTCTCCGAAGTGAGATTGCCCGACCCTTCTTCCGAAAGTGGTCGGGACGTGGAGAGTGAGAGTGCAGTGGTCCTTGGCATTGCTATCCTGGGGGCAGTGACCTATGTGTCGAAGAGACGGACCCTCCAAAGGCATGCACGTTTGTGATTGGACGTTTGATAGTTATGCAGTTTCAAAGGCATGCACGTTTGTGATTGGACATTTGCAGTTAAGGAGTTTCCCTATCTTGTAAATGAAGCGTATTTAAGGAGCAGCAGAGCGTCTGCTCGGGACGGATCGATCGGACTAGATGCCGTTCTGACGATTCTGCCCTCTATGATGTAAATAAAAGTCTGTTAAGTTTTCCTCAACGCCGGTCTCTCTGCCTCGGCTTCCTGCTTTTCTGGACAACCCTGGGCCTGCGGTTACGACTCCCGCCGCTCAGCTCCCGCTACCCCCTGGGTCCGCGTCGGCCAACGACGCCGCTGTAACAGCGCGTATTGTGCGGTTTCGCAACGTAGTTAAAACGTTGCAAGCAGAACGTTTACAAGGCTGTTCGTGCGTGACAGGCCCGAGCACTGCGTGCTGAAATTCTTCGTGGAGCGTTTTTGTGCAGCAGTACAGAAAGTACCGGTTACGTGCCGTATCAAAAACATTCAGCCCCTGCATCATCGTATTCCCAACTCACCTAGCAAGTAACTTACCCGTTCTGCAGGGCGTTAGGCCTTCCCTTTCTCGTAGCCCGATTTCCCAATCTGTTGCAGGATAAGCGGTTCTTTGTTCGTGTATATGGATGAGCGTAGTAGCTATTCGGCGCAACGCCAACCTATAGTTGACGTAACTGTCACGTCGAAATGAGGACACCGCTGTATTGTATACACGATCGTGCACGTAAAGTTTGTAATTCCAGTACGCACACAACACAAGCACGAGCCAGCGCACCCCGCACAATACATACATCACGTATCCGATAAAACAACATCAGTTTATTGCCCTTTCGTTGAACGTATCCAACTCACCTAGCTAACTTACCCGTCTGCAGGGCGTTAGGCTTCCTTTCTCGTAGCCCGATTTCCATCTGTTTCCGGATTAGCGTTCTTTTGTTCGTGTATATGGAGTGAGCGTAGTAGCTATTCGGCGCAACGCCACCTATAGTTGACGTAACTTCACGTCGAAAAGAGGACACCGCTGTATTGTATACACGATCGTGCACGTAAAGTTTGTAATTCCAGTACGCCACAACAACAAGCACGCAGCCACGCACACCGCACAATACATACATCACGTAGTCCGATAACACAACATAAGTTATTGCCCTTTCGTTGAACGACACAGCCTCTAAAACGTACGATGCCTTCAGCGCATGTTATGTACGGCGCGTCAGACTCCAAAACAAAAGTTCACATGAGTTCGAGTTGACAGATTGATAACAAGCAACGAGCGCACATCTGAGAGCTTCGCACGCAAATTGCCGTGCCTCAGTGATCAACAATGAAGGGGAACGTATACGTACACATGAAAAGTGGACACCCGTACTGCCTGCAGTGCCACGCGATTTGCACCGGGTATACGCAACAGCTGGGCATTGCGTAGCTTTCCTAAAGCAGCATGCGTGAAACGACTACACCGCTTGCACGGCGAAAAACAAACAAACAAAAAAAGGCTGCAAAGTTTCGCGATGCGCGCATGCGCTTGCAAACGTCGCAACGGAAATTGCGAAATGTTTCGCTGCGCCTTCGCTAGGAGGCGATGCGGGTGATTGCGATGTGGGGGCTTCACGAATGTGACGTCAGGGCCTCTCCTTAGTACTCCTTCCTCCATGCACTCGCCTGCTCCTCCGGGCACGCTCCTTGCGTTTGCACCTCGCGCGCTGAGGAAGGGCATTCGGAGAGGTGGACAGACGAGCCGACAAACGCGTTCGCTGTAGACTCGTGCACGACTGCAACGCCACAACTAAATTTCTACCTCTGGGTGGTTTAGCGCCTTTAAAGGGGTACTGACACAAAAATTTTGGCCTCGCGTTTCTTTTGCTGGTATGTGTTGCTAGGGGCCTGTTAGTCAGAACACTGCACATCGTTTGGCTGCAGCGCGAGACCGATAATTATTCACATGCTCGTCAGTACCGACCAGTCTCAGTTTTGGTTTGAGAGAGCTCCAAAAATGACAAGCCGGCGGGGGACCCCTACCACCACCCCCTAGCGCGTGCAATGCTCGACCAGGTCAACGCACAGAACTGTGGTACACTTCTGCGCGGTCCGCAGCCTAGAAAGCACAAGGCAATCAAGAAGTCCTTTCGTACAGGAAACGGGAAAGCAGTGTCGCCAGAGACAAAACTTTCAACGCGTCCGCTTTCAGCAGCCGCCCAAAAGTAGTCTGTCTTCTGGCGAAAGCGCAGAAAAAGAGAAATGGCGGACTATGACATCATCATAACTTATTGTATCGGCTGCAGCGTGGTGATGTCGGCGAAGTAGGGAGTCACCGTCGAGTCACTTTCAAGAATGTCAATGTCGCGATGTGCGGCGTACAGGGCTGAATCGCGCACGCGAACTTCAAAATTTATATAAAATACCTTCCAAGTCATATTCGCTGTTGATATTTCCAGATGACATACGCATGTTCACTGGAATCGATCCCGCAGGCTATCTCGGCCGCGAAATTTTGTGTCAGTACCCCTTTAATAAGTGAAGGCAAACGGCATGTCTTTCTGTGCAATCAGGCGTACAGCATGGAGCCTAAGTATTCGTTTCAATAAAGACAACCGCAAAACAAGCATCAAAACCACATGCTGGATGATAAGGCGCCTGTGAACAACTGGAACACCCTCCCACATTTTCCCGGTAAAGATTAGGTTGCAGCTGCTTTGCACTTCACACGAGGGCTTCGCAGTCGAACGGTCCCTAGCTCCTACTCCCCGCGTGTGTTTCCCGCTTTCATATATAAAAGGGAGACCATCTAGTTCATTCTTAGGCTGACATGAGCAGACCACGGAAATTAAAGAGATCAGACTGAACATCCTGAATACAATGCTGAACGAAAGGAACAAATTCGTCTTGCTGAAAATGGTGGCGTAACCAAGTCACGTCTAACCACTAGCGACCACAAAGCGATTATCACTACCATTACTCTAAAGTAATAATAAAACATACCCCCCCCCCCCCCCACCCGCCATCGCATTTGTGGTGTTTGATACAGCTTCGCTGTTCAACCGCCTTCACACCGTGAATTGGAGCCATACATTTTTTTTCCAGCCTTTGACATACGAACACCTCCATTGGCTGCACAAGCATGCCTCACACCGATGCTTGCATGCCAGCTTCATGCGAGCACCTTTTACGGAGCTGAGTTTCTGGCAGCCATAGACCAAGCAAAGCCGCACAGCGCGCATGGCGTGACGGTTCCCGTATTGACTCTATAAAACCCAGGAGGTTATGTTGTCGTGTTTGGCCTGGACGATATTAACGAGGTGTGGACATGTGGTCTCGTCTCATATACAGGGTGTTTTTAGACAATGCAGATTTTTGAATAAATCCTATGACAGCTAAGCAGTGCCGTTTTCACACATGAACTCTATGTCGATGTGGCAAAACTTGCCGCAGTTAAAGTGACCCTTTGCCACTAATTAACAAGAACTAGTTAATAAACTTCTTTAATTATTGACTTGAGGGCAGGTGTTTTGCATTAGAAAGTTGTAGTACGCGGCAATTTACGGCACATCCATTTTAAAAAAATAACTTTCGTGATTTCTAAACCGAACGCGAAAAGCACGAAAAGCATTGGAAGCGAAACAGCATCAATCCGCGATTGCACCCCTGGTTAAGAAAGCGAGCGCAGCACTCCTCCTGCACGAACTTGCCAATTCTCTACATCGCGTACAATACTCATGCCGGACGCAGCTCACATGGGATGAGGCCGCCGGAGGGTTTCTCATTCAAGCACTCTGTGACGTACGGCCATACAGTCAACGAGGTCACGTTCAGTAAGTTCAGCAGGCCGTGGTCAAATCTCCAAGGACAACTACACTTTTTCTTCTTTTTTATGTGTACTTTTTCTCTCGTTCCTTTAAGCAGCGCACGCGCGCGACATCCTTGTCATGATACAATCCTGGAAGGTGAACGCGGATAGCTGGTGTACTTACCTGAAAGGCTGCACCATTTCTGCCGCGTTAGCGGGGTTTCGCAGGGGTTTCGGGGCTCGGCTGATGAGCCGAACCCGGCAGGGATTGCCGCACTTCGATGGAGGCGATATGGTAGAGGCTCGTGTGCTTAGATTAATGTGCGCAGTAAAGAACCCCGGTGGACGAAATTTCTGGAGCCCTCCGTTAAGACAGTGCCGCATGGTAATGTTTTGGCTTTGGAGCGTAAAACCTCATAATTTTTGTTATTATTTCTGCATGTGTGCAATTCGCTCCTACACCAGGACAGAAATAGGTCTCCCTGGCGCAATATTTTGGCGACCACCTTGATATTACGACTCCAACGAATCTGGCGCTCAGTCTCCAATACCGCTGTGCGTCCGAGTACGGGATTCGTAGACTTCGCAGCGGAGGGTACGGGAAGTGATTAGATCCAGAAATAATATTATATGGGGTTTAACGTCCTAAAACACAATCTGATTATGAGGGACGCCGTAGTAGAGGGCTCCGGAAATTTCGACCCCCTGGGCTTCTTTAAACGTGCACCTAAATCTAAGTGCACGAGTCTCAAACATTGTCGCCTCCACGGATTCGATCCTGGGACCTTCGGGTCAGCAGTCGAGCGCCATAACCACTAGACCACCGTGCGAGGCATTGGATCCAGAAAGGCCGCCACTGAAATCGAACATGGCAACCGCTACACTCCAACTGCATAAAGTCTCGAGTAATTGGTCGAAGAATTACCAGGCGTTCACTGGGATGCCATTGGCCTGAGGGATGTTAGAACCTGTGGAAGCATATACAGTGATGTCTGGTGAAGACGTCTCCGTCACGAACGGCTATCTGTTGACGAAGAACAGCATAACCAATATGTTTTTTCTTCTCTGTTTCCGGTGTATCAACAAGGCCGGCGTGCTTGCTGCTATTGTTGTAAAATGTAAAAACAGGATGCACTGTGGCGACCCAAACAGTTTTATTGGTGTCAGCAGATAAAATGTGACGCATGCGTTTTTATGTTTTTACGTAACGACGAATGGGCGAAATAGACCGTGCGCTAAAGCGGCAATGAAACGGGTGGTGAAGCGGCCGGTGGCGGGCAGGTAACGTCTTGCAAACGCGAATAAAGAACGAACGTTTACTCTAAAAGAGTAAAAATGTGTCTGTTTGCGCGCAAGAATAATCGTCATCTAGCTTGATTGAGTTTCCTTTCTTGCAAACTCGGCGCTCTCGACTTTCCTATCAAGTATATGAATCATGCTGATAACGCGCACGCCGTCCGGACCTGCAAGTCCCGGTGCGCGGCGACAATGCAAGTGAAGGCATGCAGTATGGATGATCATAGTTGTGGGACAAGAATATCCCTGATTACTCGCTCTTTTTTAATGTTGTTATTTAACATGATGTTCGCTAGCGCCGATGACTTTTTTTTGGCCTTGCGTTTCTGAAAAAAAGAACTCACAGGGTTCCGTATGTATTCACCTAAGACGCCTCGAAAGCGAAGGCCATTTTTTTCTTTGCAGTCGTTGTATTGGGTCCTGTTCCGCCCCCCTCCGAAAGCTTTCTTCACCCTAACGTGGTTTCCCGCTACCTCCAGATCGGAGGCATCTCACCTGGTTTGGCACTGCCTCCGTGACCATCCCACCTTTGTCCAAGCGACGATTCAATGCGATGACGCCATCACGTTAGGTTACGTCACGTGACGTCACGATGACCTCACAGCTTTTAGCGATTTCTGACGTCATGTTGACTTCATATGGTGCCGTCATCATGTGATAGTGATTTTTTGCATCACTCGTCTGGACGCTGCCGACGAGACGCCGACGCGGAACACCGGTCAGTTATGGCGTATTGATGAGGCATATAAGGCCTTGCGCCTTAATAATATTTTATGAAGGTTTAGGCGCGGAAACCGGATATGACTTTGGGCGTATTTTCATCAGCTGTAATGTTAATCCACTGGAATTCTTTATACGTCCAC